>NW_021147106.1:0-8578 GCF_002837175.3 Physeter macrocephalus
CCGGCCGCGGAGCCTGCCCGTCCAGAAGCCTGTCCTCCGCAACGGGAGAGGCCCCAAAAGTGAGAGGGCCCCGTACCCCAAAAAAAAAAAAAACAAAAAAAAACAAAAAACACACATATTTTTTCAATCTAAATAAAGAGTGTAACAAACTATTTTACCTAATCCTAGACTACTGAATCTAAGGGATTTCTCTGATGTCTGCAAGAGATTATTTTAAGATAAATAAAAGAAATCCTCCATGACTCCACTTGTTGTAAGCAAATGGAGCCCACTACTGAGAGTGAACTTACAAGTCAGCTGTTCTCGAGAACACAGCCGAGGCCCCTGCCTTCGAAGCCCCATGCGGCCACTGCTGGGGAAACGTGCCAGCTGTGCCCCGGCCGGCGGAGCTGGGCTGAGACCGGCTTCCCTGAGGTCTGCCCAGGCCCCGTCTACCCAGAGCTCCACGGTGCGGACATTTTTAGGTTTAGGCAAACCTGGAAAGTCATTCTCAGAGTTAAAAGTCCTAACAAAGCAGTCGTGAGTCACTCAGGGCCTGAGCCAAAGGTCTGGTTTCCCTTTCACTCCGAACTGGTTGTCTTGCATCTGTTCTACTAGGCCTCCGAACTCAATTCTACCCACACACGTGGATCACAAAGCTGATTAGCCTACACTGCAAGTGAGCCCCAGCTCCAATCAGAACAAACAGGTAACAAGAACAAGGGGACCAAGAGTCACCCCAAAACCTGTGTCAGCGGCTCCAGTGGGGAGGGCTGCAAACCAGCACATGCCACCCGACCTGGCCGTCAGGGAAACGTGGCAGAAACACCCACTCAGTTAAAGGGTCAAACATTTTAAATTCCCACAGCAATTTCTTATTCTTTTACATAATTCAAGACAGAAAATGTTTTAAACCCCCAGTTTATAATAAATCAAGTGAATAAAATAAGCACCTTATCTAGTGATTAGAGGAAAAAAGTCCACCTGATGATTACATGAAAACAAACCCTCAGTTTTATCTGTCAAATGTACATTTAAGCAACGACAGTTCCAAAGCGTCTCACTCATTTTTTAGCGGCAGCACAAAGGAATCGAAACACTTCAGTGAGATGCCACTTGATAGGGTCCTTAGGCTCTTGGCGACCCACACCTACCAGGTAATTCTCATCCTGAAAGGCATAGTGCAGCGCAGTGATCCACTGACAGTCCCCATTCACCAGCACGTCGCGTTCTTCCCGGAAACAAGCCGTCTGTAAAGAATTGGGGAGAAAGTCGGTCTGTGTCCATCGGGAAAGTGCCCTGCAGAGCACAGTCCCAAGTAGACAGAGGCTCTGGAGACAGTGTCCCCTGTCCTCTGGGACGCAGGGACCCAGGCGCACCGCCACCTCCCGGTGGGGCTCCGGGCACCAGTTGAACCTCTGCTCTCTCCTACTGCAGCCCGACCCTCACCCCGGTGCACCAAGGGCCGCTGAGAACTCACCTCCCCACCTCTGGCTCGCACCCACCCTCCCACACACGCCGCTTCCAGGGTCAGCACGCCAGGTTCACCCCAGCTCACACGCGCGTTTCAGCTACAGCTTCTGAGCTGCCCCCCATTCCAGCGTCGCCGACTTCTCGGGGTAGCCTGTGGTGTGGCTGCCCCTCACGTCCCGTGCCCTCCACCCCACCCCCCATCGCAGGACTAGAGTTCAGGAGCCACTCGGCTGGCGGGACAGGGCACAAACCTGCTTACTGATGTGGGTTACAGATCTGGGTCCGTCATTTTCAAGAAATGTGATTTATTTACAGTATACTGATGCACACGATCCTAACAGGATTCTACTATAAAGATCCATGGCCTGTAGCACATGGGCAAAAGGCCGTCTTTTAGGCTGCTGTGGGGTTTTTTTTTTTTTAAGAGCTTTAATACACAGGTGGAATCTGTATTTAAAAGAAACTAGGTCTTTGGCATATTATAATAAGATGTCCTCTTTCTTGACCACAGAAGATTTTAACTCCTCCTTGTATTTCCAACTTGCAAAGCTTAAGAAAAATAACAGCACCCCTAGGGGAGGGTTTACACACACAGCACCGCAGCAAGCTCTCCACCTGTTCTCTCAGGGAGTCTCCTGGTGACCTTTAGAACTTGTTTTTCTACAAGTTTTTCTTTTCTAAACTTTTAAAAAGAGTTTTTTTCTTTCGAAAACGGGATTGAGGTAGATGTGTCCCATTCTCCTAACTGAAGCAGACGAGACAACTTACAACGTCCAGATGTGCAGAGACGAGTGGTTCTGGAACTACCATGGTCCCCAGACCACAGGCCTGGGGAAGGGGCAGCAGAAAGAAAACCTGAGTCCTGGGGCCTGGGCCAGCCCAGAACCCCCAGTGTCTGGAACACTGCTTCCACCACATTCTGATCCACATCCTCAAGCGCCTACCTAACAACACTCAGCATAAAGCCCGTTCTTAAACCGGGATCGCCAATATGATACCCACAGAGAGGAAATATACATACTGTTCAGTAGTTTTTTTTTTTTTTTTTTGCGGTACGCGGGCCTCTCACTGTTGTGGCCCCTCCCGTTGCGGAGCACAGGCTCCGGACGCGCAGGCCCAGCGGCCATGGCTCACGGGCCCAGCCGCTCCGCGGCATGCGGGATTCTCCCCGGACCGGGGCGCGAACCCGGCTCCCCTGCATCGGCAGGCGGACGCGCAACCACTGCGCCACCAGGGAAGCCCTGTTCAGTAGTTTTAAGAGCAGATAAACTTTCTAATGTTTTTTTTTTTATGACCAAAAAAAAAAAGAACTAAAAGCCCAGCCTGGTCTACAAGTTATGAACTTCCATTGCCTAGTGACTTTTCTACTGCCAACTCTTGTTGAATTCATGCTTTTAAAGATGAGTTTTTGAAGTCAATATTATAAAATTATATGTTTAAAATAAGCCTACTAAGGGCTTCTCTGGTGGCACAGTGGTTAAGAATCCACCTGCCAATGCAGGGGACACGGGTTCGAGCCCTGGTCCGGGAAGATCCCACGTGCCGTGGATCCCACTAAGCCCGTGCGCCACAACTGCTGAGCCTGCGCTCTAGAGCCCGTGAACCACAACTACTGAGCCCATGTGCCACAACTACTGAAGCTCACATGCCTAGAGCCCATGCTCTGCAACAAGAGAAGCCACCAAAATAAGAAGTCCACGCACCACAACGAGGAGTAGCCCCTACTCGATGCAACCAGAGAAAGCCCACGTGCAGCAACGAAGACCCAATGCAGCCAAAAATAAATAAATAAAATAAATTTTTAAAAAATAAAAATACAATTAAGCCTACTAAATGAAATGTGAACAAAAAGATAAATTACCTTAACCAGCATTGTATCTATATTATATTTTTGTATGCATCACACACATACTTACAGCCCATTGTACACGTTCTAGGATAATCACCATGATTAGCAGACAGTCTTGGACTTGCTGCTGAGTATGCCAGTTAAATAGGTTCTGTGTAACCAGATTTACATTTAAAAAGCAATATTTACTTTTTTAAAATGTACTCACTCACGGTGACATCTGGGTAAATATTAACTAGTACGATAAGGTGAGAATCACCTCTCCCTAACGTGAGGACCTCACACACACTTCACTCCAGAGGTTAACATAACAAGTCATATCACATATGGCTCAGCTATCACCTTTCAAAAATCAATCACTCCTGTAAAAATATAAACTTCAACAGAATTTGCTACTAGTATTTCTTTCCCCAAACACTTATTCCTTTCCCAAACTTTCATGCAACAGTAGCTTCCTTCCCCCACAAGAGAACTGCTTCAGTGATTTTCCTGTGTTTGCCAACATGCCAGTGATGACGTGAAGAAGGGATGCCGGGGCCGAGGCTGCAGCACGAGGTGAGGAAGGCGATGGGTGAGGACGGCGGGGAGGACGCCAGCGGAGCCAAGAGGGACGGAAGCTTGGAAGGGGGTGGCTGAGGCCGAGTCATGGGCCACCCACATTTCGAGCCCTGGTGGCTGCAAAACTGGTGACGACTCAGTCAACCAGCATGCATTTATTGAGCAATAAACAGGTGTAGGACCTTGTGCTGGGTGCCACAGCTGGAAAGAGGAAACGGGTGTAGACAGGCAAGGAGGAGAAGCCACACACAGTTTAACACGATGAACCTGAGACGCCGGGGGGGATGCTGAAGCGGAAGTGCCCGGTGAGGGAGGGAAAACCTGAGCTCAGGAGAGCCACGCGGCCTCAGTGAGAGGCGTGTGTACTGTCCGCACAAGGCGGCGACTGTCATCGGCAGGTAAAACTCCAGAACAAAAGAGGAAAGGGCCACCTAGAATCACAAGGAGGGTTTAGTGACAGGATGAGAGAGGCCAGAAACCGCAGAAGGATTGTCCAAAGGAGGAGGTGGCTGATTCTGGAGGGGAGAGCCCCAGGCAAACACAGGGCAGCAGCGGTGTGAGGAGGGGAACAGCGGCCTGGGCGCAGAGCGGGCACTGAGCCAACGAGAGGACAAAGGACAGTGATGGGGCAGCTCAGAAAGGACAAAGCCAGGAGGCTGATGGCAACATGCCCTTGGAAAGGAAGGACCCTTGGCTCCAAGGCGAATGTGAAATGGAGGAACACACAGGGCGGGCGGTACAGACAGACGCTGGGAGGCAGTGGAGGTGAGTCTGGCGAGGACCAGAGGGAGAACCTGTGTCTCAGTGGGGGCTGGGCATGGGGCTGGGGAGAGCGGGGTCGGCGGCATGAAACAGCCGCCACAGGGATGGACGAAGAAGAAAGAAAAAGCGGGTCAGAGGCTGCCATGCGGCAGCCACCTACTTTTATTTATAATCTCCACTCTCCTCGAGGAGGGAATACAAAACGTTTCCAGATTCAATAATTCCTTCTGCAGAGGGAGCAGAATTGAGATAAATGCCTGAAGGGTTTGGTTTTGTTTTTGGGTTTTTTTGGCCACGCCACAGGCATGCAGGATTCCAGTTCTCCGACCAGGGATCGAACCCGGGCCCCTTGCAGTAGAAGTGTGGAGCCTTAACCACTGGACCGCCAGGGAAGTCCCTCCATGGAGGGTTTAAACTGCCCCTGCAGACACACCTGAGGGGAGCTCGTGAGCAGGGCGCCTGGTAATGAGTCACCAGCAAGGCAGACGGCGCTGGGAGGGGGCTGAGGTCCTGTCGACAAAGGGCGGCCTGCTCTTGTCAAGGAAGGAAGGCCAGACGTGGTCTTACCCAGCTGGGCTTCATCACCCCTTTCCTTGCGTACAAACCCGTTTGCTTATTTATTCAATGCTCCACACTTACCTCTGCTCTCTTAAGCATCTCCCACTTGTTGAGGATTTTCATGGCATATATGCGCTCAGTGTTCTTCATTTTGACGACAGCCACCTGCCACACAAACGGGAGTTTAACAAACATTTAGTTAACGGAACACAAAAGGTCGGCACATTTCATATAACTACGGTGAAATCTTAATTGCCTGGAAACCCTGGAAAATGACCTGTTAAGGAAAGGAAAGTTTTCTATGTGAATAAGGATTTGCCCTTTTAAGCATCAAAACTTGATCTTAACTCCACTGCAGCTTGAATGACCTCACCCGCTCAGTCCAAAGCGCGTCAGTGCTGAGCACTGGTGCACACGGGGGTCCGCTGGCCTCTACTCTGGTGCGTCTGGGGATTTTCACGGTAATGGCTCTTGAAGTTGGTCAGTGGCTCCCAAGCTCCCCTCCTGCATTCAAGGGCTCCATCCCCGCTCATGCCTACCCGCCTCCACCGATGCCCATGTCCACCTCTCATGCCCACGGCCAGCCTTTGCACGTGCCCAGGCTTAACTCCGGGATCTTTTCTTCACTGGGTTGGTGAGTATCCAGGGGGGCTCTGGAGTGTAACTTGGGAAATTCACTTCTTTGTGCCTCAGTTTCTACAACTAGAATGGATAACAGCAGGACTGGCCTAAGATTGCTGTGCGGATCAAATGAGTCAACACGGTTAATGTGCTCAGAATGGTTAGGCACATAGTTATTAGCCCTTAGCGTGCTGGCTGTCAGCCACATTCTTCAAGGTACAACTCAAATGCCACCTCTTCCAGGAAGTCCTCTTGGGACTCCTGGTCTTCATCAAATTTCAAATGAACTCTTCCATTACTACCAACACCAGATGTGATGTCTGCACTATCATACGGTACATCCTACCCGATATAAATCTGTCATTCGTTGACCTAAGTCCCCTTCACAAAACCATAAGCAGTGATAATAACTTCTGAGCCTTTCTGCTGCCAATGGCAGGCAGCCACACAGCAGGGTTGGAGAGTTCTAAAAGTGAATCACTTACTTCCTTACTTTCTAAACAACACCACTACACAACAACATCACTGAAGTGACCGTAAGAGCTGACACTCACGGAACACCTCCCACGCCCAGAGCTGTGTCAAGCAACGGACCTGCACCCTCTCAGCTAATCGTCTCCAGAGCCCTAGATGGTGGCTATTTCTAATACCCTTACTTTACAGATGTGAAACCTGAGGCCCGAGGGGTTAAACAACATGCCTAAGAAGCGGCAGAGGCTCATCCTCAGGCGCGTGCCTTTCAGGACTGTATTATACTGACAGTCATAATTAGATATAATCCTCCCAGAGCCTGATGACGGTGGGCGGGGCTGAGGGTCCACCATGAACGTGCCCTGATGTGGCACCAGAGCCTGCAGATGGTCAGAGGCACCTGCCCTCCTCTGCAGGGCTCCCAGCCAGGGCCCCCTGCCCACGGGTGCACCGAGATCGCCCTCCGGCCATCGCCCTCAGTCACCCCTCTCACTGCCACTCCATGGCACACCACACCTAAGCTGCTGTCTATTCGCTATGGTCTTAGAAATCACTGACCAAACTCGCTACGACTCTGAATAAATTAAAAATAAACGGTGCGTAAATAAAGGCTTTGTGGGCTCTCCGACATGTCTAAGAACAAGAATTCTGGGCACACACGTTGTCATCATGTTAGAAGTGTCTATTTCTTCCTGGGAATTAGCTATAATCTAGATAGGTGAGATATTAGAGTTTAAAAAAAAAAAAGCCACATAGTAGTTACTACACAAAAGGTCTAACTTGGCTAGAATGGTGGAGTTGCTAACCTTTGAGGAAAATCATGAAATTCTGAAAATGACGAGCCTCATGAATGATCCAGATCTTGCTGGAAGTGAGATGCAGAACACAGGAAGTCTGATTCTTTACAAGAGGCCTATCAGGGCACAGACCATTTCCAGAAAACAGGCAAGATGGCTCTGATAAACTACGTAGAAGGAAAAAGAATGTATCTGTCCATGGAAAACATGTATCAAACCAAGAATATGTAGACAAGGACTTCCCTGGTGGCGCAGTGGTTAAGAATCCGCCTGCCAATGCAGGGGACACAGGTTTGAATTGAACCCTGGTCCGGGAAGATCCCACATGCCACAGAGCAGCTAAGCCCGTGCACCACAACTACTGAAGCCGGCACTCTAGAGCCCGCGAGCCACAACTACTGAAGCCCGCGCACCTAGAGCCCGTGCTCTGCAACAAGAGAAGCCACCGCAAGGAGAAGCCCACGTACCACAATCAAGACCCAACGCAGCCAAAAAAAAAAAAAAAAGAATAAGTAGACAAGTAAAATTTAATGTAAAAAAACCAAAAACCACAAAACTTCTCTAGTGTACAACGACCTATAAAAGAAATAATTTTTAGAGAATCTTGCTTGGTTTACCAGAAGCTTCTTCCTAGCCAAAAACTTAGTCTGAATTCCTTCAAAGAGAGATGATAATCCTACAAATCTCTACAAAATTAGACACTTAAGTAAAGAAATACAAATCAAAATAATTTTACAAAACATTAAAAAGTGATTCTGGAACACGACAATTAAGTATAATACCTGATGCTAGCCCAGATCCAGTACAAGAGGGAAAAGGTAAAACAAAGAACATCACTGGGCCAAACTGGTATAAGACAGCAGATTGGATAAAAAGTGTTCTATCAGGGGGGCTTCCCTGGTGGCGCAGTGGTTGAGAGTCCACCTGCCGATGCAGGGAACACGGGTTCGTGCCCCGGTCCGGGAAGATCCCACATGCCGCGGAGAGGCTGGGCCCGTGAGCCACGGCCGCTGAGCCTGCGCGTCCGGAGCCTGTGCTCCGCAACGGGAGAGGCACCAACGGTAAGAGGCCCGCGTACCGCAAAAAAAAAAAAAAAAAAAAAAAAAGTGTTCTATCAGTTCTAAATTTAAGATTATGAACTGTGGTCATGTCAAAGACCATCCCTATCAGAAGAGGAACTAAAGTATTAGGGGTAGAGGGCCTTGCTTGACATAAGCAACTTATCCACAGTGGTTCAGTAAAAATTACACACACACACACAGGGAGGGAGGGAGGGAGCAAGCTCAAGCGAGAGCAGCACAGCTATAATATGATCAAGAAAATGAGATAAAATGCTAACAAAAGGGAGTTTGGGTAAAGGGTTAGACTGTTTTTGAACCATTGTATTCAAACAGCTGTTCTGTTAATTTGAAACCGTTTCTAAACAAAGCTTTCAAAGCTTTGTTTCTTTAAGTCATTCTAGGGCTTCCCTGGTGGCGCAGTGGTTGAGAGTCCGCCTGCCGATGCAGGG
>NW_021147106.1:8762-22703 GCF_002837175.3 Physeter macrocephalus
AAAAAAAAAAAAAAAAAAGAAGAAACACAACTTTAAGTCATTCTAGGAACAAGAGAGACGCAGGGCACAGTGTCTGGACACACAGGCCTTGGGTCATGCAGGTGGGGTTCACGTGGCGCCCCCACAGCCCACCCTGGGGCCAGGCCCTCTTGCCGGTGGGCCAGTGGTGTAGCCAGCGGCCACAAGGCTTCCAGGGGCTCACGTCTGTGAGAGCACGCGAGGCCTGGGTTGCCCGGCAGGCAGTCACGGGGAGCTGCTGTCACGCCGAAAGCATGGCCCTGGGCACCGCACCCCGGTAGCTGAGGAACGAGCCTCCAGGAGGGTGCCAGGGTCTTAGGAACTTCCTGGGCCGCTGTCCCCGAGACGCTGAGGGGAGGACGAAGGTGTTCTCAGAGCCACTGTGCTCCAGAAAAAGGGCAATGCCCCAGGACTCCAATCCTTGTTTGAATAATAATCTAGAAACGTTTTGCTAAACTCCGCTGAGGTAAGCGTTTCATATGCTCCCCTCAAACTGGACTCCGTGAGCTCTTTCTCAGGGGCAGGGCTCTTGAGCAGCCCGTGCCATGGTCTCAGCAGCACAGGTACACACACCTGTGCACCAAGGCGGGTGCGCACACAGACTCTCACCCTTCCCTGGCCTGTCATTCAATCAGAACCGTATGTGAAGAACACCCTGGACGCAACAATGATTAAGGGTACCCTCACTTCTGTGATCCACGTGGTGCTGTCAGAGACAGAGGCTGCAGTTGGCCACATTTCAGGTACATGATTACGAGACTGTCCCAGGCAGGCAGCGCGGTGGCGGGAATACAAGCCACAGAGCCCGGAATTCTAGATGTGGCAGGAAGGCTGGCACTCGTGTGCAGGGGACCCAGAATGGCCACGGGGCCAGAGCAGCTGGGCAAGGAGGGCTGGCGTGCTGAGCGCAGGCCACAGGGCCCAGGGAGAGATGATGGAGAGGGAGGGGGTGGGGAACGCACAAAGCAGCTGCTAAAGCCTGGAGAGGGAGCAAAGGCAAAGGGGGGAGCTCCGAGAACACGTTCTCTTAATTTGGGAAGAGCTAAAAAGTGATCAATGTTATCTTCTTCAAACTCAGGAACTGAGTTTCGCATCAAGTCCTCTGGCAAAGAAGAGCACTAAAAGTAACCGCCAGCTGTCCTGACACAACAATGCTCTCTCCCGTGCTTTCTTTTTTCCTCCCAAAGGCCGCCCGGCTCCTGCCCCGGAGTCTCTCCCCGCCCCGGCCCCCAACACCCTAACGGGCTCGCTGTAACTGCGGAGCTCCGCGTGGGCCTGGGCCTTGCTGAGGGCTGTGTCCAGCAGCCCGGCGTGGCTCCTGGTACAAGGGGGCCGGTCGGTGAAAGTATATAGCGAACTGAACTGGGTTTAGCTTTCAAAGGCTCTCTCTTTCTTCCCACTGAGCAACAGCAAAAACCTTCCCTTACCTCATCACATCCTACCTAGAGCTCAGAGATCTGTTATTTCTATGCAGAACTCAATTTTTTCCCTGTTGGCGGCCATCGGGAGAGTGGCCACCTGGGGAAGGGTGGGGCTTACAGGAGGTGGAGGCTCTGGAAAGAAACAGGAAGGAACTTTCTAGGGAAGAGAAATGCTCTATATAGACTGGGGTGCTGCTTACACAGGTGTAGACATCTGCCATGACTCAAACCATACACCTAGATCTGTGCATTTTACATGTAAGTATACCTTAATATTTAAAAACAAAAACCCAACAACCTCCCTGTCCCGTCCCAGCCCAGAGGTGAATTCGGTCGGGGAGTCCTGGATCCAGGGTCGTTCCGAGGTCGGCCTGGGAGGAGATGCCGTCCCAGAGGACAAAGCTGCCACCAAAGCAGCCCCCCGGTGGCGCTACTTCCCCTCTACCCGCTCCTTGGTGAGATTCGCTCTCAGCAGTGGGCTGGGGGAGGGGTGGGTATGAAGCCCAGGCTGGTGAGGGAGAGGAGGGTATGAGGACGAGAGACGGGGCTCGCCACAGAGCGTGGGGCTGGGGTCTGATCCGAGGCCAGGGCAGCTTCCAAGGAAGAAATGAAGGCACAACACACAACTGCCCACATTCACTCAGGCAGGCCAGAGCTTTCTCACTCGGCTATTTTGAAAGCATTTTCGTAGGAATGTTTTCTTTTGGTGTATTCTACTGAAGCCCTGCAAATAAAGTAGGGCTGTCATCAGATGCTGGTAGCAGAAGAATCACCAAAAATATTGAGATGTTTTCTAAGACAGATCACAGGCCTGGTTTCCACTCGTGAGCTATTTCAGAACAAAGGAGCCATCTCGTTAAATTCCTGCTTTGCTTTCTTCCACGTATATTTTGCCCAATATGAAGTGTACGCTGTGCACAACAAATGCTGTCTCCCACTCTGCAGCACTTTAGAGTCACGTCCAGCAGGGCTGTGTCGGACAGAGCACACGCGCTGCTGGACATGACACAGAGCATCTCATTAACCCACATGCACAGCTCGCCGCCTG
Source organism: Physeter macrocephalus (assembly GCF_002837175.3). NCBI lineage: Eukaryota > Metazoa > Chordata > Mammalia > Artiodactyla > Physeteridae > Physeter > Physeter macrocephalus. Next base: position 11,250 of record NW_021147106.1, read on the forward strand.
GGAGTGCCACAGGCAAACCCTAAGGAGAGGAGTTAATGTAGTTCAGGCGGGCGTGGAGCCGGCAGGAGGGACAGCAGCTCCAGGCGGAGCGAAGGGAGAGGGGGGCGCAGGGCGGGTCACCAGGTGCACAAGCTGTTCTCCTCCAGACACAGGGGGCGGGACGCACAACCGCACGAGGACTGACGGATGGTGGGCAAGCTACGAACAATGAGCGCCACTCTGATGCGACCCTTCCTGTATTTTTTTTTGAAAACCGCTGCCAAGACTTTTTTTTGATTGACAAACGGATGTTTTTAAAAACTTATCTGTCAGAAAGAACTATTTTGGTCAAGACAATTTTCAGGGTAATTCACCAGTCACCAGCTTTAGTTTTTGTTTTTTCTCTCCTTAACTCTTTCAGATTTTATCCACCAAGAACTCTCCAAATGATACCAATAATTACCTCGTCCCAAAATCAATGTACAGGACCCTAAAACTGCTAGATGGGAGCTGCTAGGCAAAATGAACAAAAATAAGTTATCTTACCTCACCAAAAGCACCTCTTCCGATTACTTTAATTATTTCGAAGTCTTCTCGATGAAGTTGCATTTCCTTCACCAGTTGTGTAAATGGTTTAGCTACAAATTAAAAAAAGTAAAATTAACAACTTACTCTAATAACCTGACAATAGATAAAAATTTAATTGATTGGGGCATTCCATTAAGTTATACTTTCTTTAGGAAAAAACTTTACTTTTTAAATGAATGAATACTTTTTAAGACACTTACTATCTGTAAAGTCATTAACATTTGGAAAAGTCGGTATTTATGCCAAATTAACGTGGATGTTCATACTGGCACCTGTACTTCAATATCTGTTATAACAAATACCATCACAACAAAGATCCCCTGGAAAAATCATGAAAGCTGAGTTCTCCCAGCTGGGCACCCGTCTGTTCTGCAGGGCGGCACAGGCACCGGCTCACCAAGTCCGTGAGCTCTGGGCACCACGTGCCAGCTCTCAGGGCCACAGGGCAGCTGTGGGGGGGACGACACAAGGCGTTCTCCACGACAACGGGCAACCACCCTTGAGAGACACGCGGAGCCCTGACAGTAACGGGGACAGGGCTGGGAGCCGCACTCCACACCGCTCCCACGAGGTCCACACACACGTTCTTGAGATTCATTCCGTGACCATCCACATTTTAGGAAGAAGAAAACTGAGCCAACTTTCTGTGGAAAGTGGACTGGGTTGGGCAGTGTCTTCCCGAAACCTGTGAATGCGACCTGATTTGGAAGCGGGGTCTCTGCAGATGTCATCAAGTTAGGATGAAGTCACAAACAGGAATGGGGTGGGCTCTAAATCCAGCATGACTGGCGTCTGCATAAAGATAAGAGATCTGGACCAGAGACATAGAGAGGGGAAAAGTCACGTGAAGATGGAGGCACAGATTCGAGTGATTCAGTTACAAGCAAGGAACGCCAAAAACTGCTGCCACCACCAAAGGCTGAAAGAGACAGGGACAGACTCTCCCCAGAGCCTTCAGAAGGAGCATGGCCCTGCTGACATGTTGACTCTGGACTTCCGGCCTCGAGAACTGTGAGAGAGAAGAAAAATCTCTGCGACCTTTCGCCCCCAGTTGGTGTTAATTAGCCACAGCACCCACGACCAGAAGCCCCGTGCTGTGAGACTCCAGAAGCAGCACCCGAGCGCTGACCACCCGCCCTCGGTCTAGCAGCCGCTCCATTACATCTCCTACACCTTCTCCTCTTTTCACCTTCAGATCTAAATCCCTATGTTTATGCCAACTTTTATTTGTTCTCTACAGATCTTTTTCAAATCCTCCACGATTACAGCTTCGCAACATTCCCATGGCGGGGGGCGGAGGGAATGGGCAAAATGTACCAGGGCTCTTTCTGTGTTGTTTCTTATAACTACACGTGCATCTACAATTATCTCCCCCCAAACCTGCAATCTGGTATTTTCTGGGCTTCTAACTGAGCTCCATATTATGAATCTAACTCCAAATTTTTTTCTCCTTAAATAGTTGCTTGGTACCACCAAGGTTTGACCACCATGGTTCACTGATCCAAGGAACAAAAGCCAGAGCACCAGAAGGTTCTTGGTGCCTATTAATAGGCACCAAGAACGGTAAATACCCACTGGCACAGAGATTAGGGAACAGAACACACAGGCCCTGAATTATTTAGGGTGGGGTGGGTAGTGGGGAGCCAGGCTAAAGAAAACCCTTGAGCTAGAACTTAAAGGTCACCTATGGTTCATCTTTCTTCCAAATATCACCTAAAATATCCATTCCCAAAAATCCTCATGGAAATACACACTTTAAACAGCCACTGAAGATCACAACCTCTCTTGGCATCTTCTGGGGGAACCAAATGGTACCTTCCATTTTACTGTGAAGAAAAACATCCCAACAAATCACCACCAGGACTGCGAGTCTGGGAAGGAGATGATGCCACTCCGCTCCCCTGTGAAGGACGCATGCCACAATCACACTTGGTGTACACTGCCGAAACACTCGCTCTGGCAGGGGTTCAACACAGCATTCTGGACTCTTCTACAAAAACCCCAAAGACTCACAAAACCTGCTGGCCAGTGTTTTAAACGTGCAAATCAAACAGCAATTTCCATGGAAATCAAAGAAAATTCCACCCATAATTGTGCCATGAACCACTTTAACTTCACATGTTCCCATTCCTGCCCCTGACCGTAGACACGGTCAATGTTTATATAGCTATTTTTGTGTATTCTTTTTTTATCTCATTTCTTACATTTTTCATGTTTCTATACCACTCAACTAACATTTTAACAGTTGCATAATATTTCACTAAGTTGACACACCAACAATTTATAATTGTGTCTACTGAATGGAGAGGTTAAATGTTTTTTTAAATTATTTTCTTATGGTGAATAAATCTGCAATGAACTTTTCATGCACACAGATTTTTTTTACTATTTTAACTTAATTTTGAGGATGCAACTCCAAGACTCTCCAAAGGGCACTAACATTCTATCTGGTTCCTAACCTGCCTTCCAAGCTGCATCTCCTGAGTCACACCCCCCTCACAGCCACACACTGACATCTCATCTTCCTTTGAAATCAGCAGTTCTTTGATGCCTGGCGACGCCGTGTTCTCCCACATCCGGCTGTGCCCTGTGATGTTAATTATCCATTCATGACACTTGCTCATTAATCATGTCTTGATGTTTTTTAATCAACTGTGTAAGCGCTTTACTTTGGCTCTGTCACACGTAACAGCTGTAGACACTATTCCTCCATTCTGTTGCCTCTTTTCATCTGAACTATGCTATTTTTATTTTATAGCGATTAATACTTCCAATAAAAGTATCATTTTTAATAAATTCAAATTCATTTTTCCTTTGTCATTTTCTTATTAAGGCTTAGAAAGTTATGATCGTTAACAATCTGACAGTCAATCCTATTTTTGGCCAATGGCTTTTTAAAATAGTCAACCCATTATTCATCTGCTGTTTAGAGTATGCTGGAGCACGGTGTGAAGTGTTTATCTTAATTTCTAGTGGTAGCGATCTGTGTGTATGTAAGTGGTCCAACGATACGCTATCCAGTTCTGTTTACTCCTGCCCTACTTGGCAGGAGGAGGCCCAGGGAAAAGCCCTGGCTTCCTTCCATTCAGGAGAGTCAAGTCCTAAGCGGGGCGCCTGGTCGCCACGCCGTCTTAGCAGAGTCATCTGCTCCTCTGTGACTACACTGTCTTATACCTAAAATAGGCAGAAAGTCCCCCCTCCCACCTCAGTGAAGTCTGAGGCAGAGAAGCGTGAAGTCCCTTGTGGCGGATGAGACATGGCTAGCTCTCTCTTCATCTTTTCTTTCCACATCAATTGTCTTACTTTATGTTCCTCTTACTCTTTTCATAGAACCTGTTTCTGTTGCTTATGCATTTTACACAGCCCTGTACAATTTCCCTGAAATGCATGAACACGGATTTATCAGGGCCAGTCTGATAAACGGGGGAAGAACTATGGAAACACCCCAAATGAAAGCTTGGAAAGATAAAGAAACTAAGAGTCAAGCAACAGGAAATCAACTATGTGAACAAAACCTAATGTTTAAAAACAGAGGGCACTAAAAAGGATCCAGAAGGAAAGCATTATTTTCGAAAAATATTAAATATTTTCAAACAGTTCTGAGGACACAGTAAAAATATTGCAGTGCTATGTAAAAATTATTAAGACTGCATTAGCTAGAACCAGAGTAGAAAATTAAATCACAGCAGCAGACCACCCTGCGAACCACACAAGTACTCCGAGGCCATGAAATCATTCTGACAGGAGGGACTAATAAGAAAGACGGAAGGACTTACGCCCGTGAAAAGGAGAAAGAGTGACATTTCAAATGGGGTGTCAATCAGTGCCAACACAAATACATGGTGACCCCACCATCCAGACTGAGCAGAGTCAACAGACAGAAACCACACCAGTTATTTGAAGAAAATGTAACAGAAAGGACTGTTAACTAGGTAACCAAAAAAGTCGAAAGGGGGTATTTCCCTGGTGGTCCAGTGGTTAAGACTTTGCCTTCCAATGCAGGGACTGAGGGTTCGATCCCTGGTCGACCCCCGGTCAGGGAGCTAGGATCCCACATGCCCGGTGGGCAAAAGACCAAAACATAAAACAGAAGCAATACTGTAAGACATTCAATAAAGACTTTAAAAAAAAAAGTTAAAAGGGAGCGCTGGATTATCATGAGACAGCAGGTGCAGGAAGCAAATGCTAGGCTTAGGATCGGGGAACCAAAGGCAGAAGCTGGGATTTGTGAAACCTGGGCCAAGGGCCCCGCCCAGCTGAAACTCCGAGGCTCGGCTGCTGCTGCGTTTACTGGGGTCTCTAAGCACAAAGGGGCCCTAAGGGCTGGGACCCGGGGAGCTGAGAGGGGCACTCGCCAGCTGATGCTGGGGTCTCTCCAAGGGCGGGAAAATGCCCAAACCGGGACCAGCGGCCCACTACCAGAAGACGCTTCCTGCCAGGAGAAGGCTGGCTGCTAAGGTGCCACAGAGGAGGGAAGCTGGCAGGAAGCTGCAAGGCCCGCCCACCACCTCCCTCTAGCGCCTCCTTTAGGCAGAGCCCAACGGGAACAGGGGTCGGAGCCCAAACTGGGTGACGCTGGGGTAAGGAGGACGTATGTGCGGGGACAGGAGATTGTTACACACAGAAGGATTGATCACATCAGTAAACAGGTTCAGGATAATGGGGGCCAGCTTCCTCACTGTCAGAAAAGGGAGTTACGAAAAAGGGAGAACAGACCCTACAACACTGGATTAGAAGTGGAGGCATCAGCGTGAGCTCGTGGTTTTCAGTATGTGGATGCAGAAAAGATGCAGACATAAATGGGTGTGTACACACATACGGAAGCCCTAGCTCTGCCTCTGGAGAGGGCCAGGAGGCGGCAACAGCCCAGCAGCAAGAAGCATCACTAGTGACAGATCTTGATTTCTAAATACCATTCTCCAGCTAAGGGACCAGGACACCTCCATCAAGTCCAGAGGTGGGTCAGGAAAGAGCAGGTGAGCCTGGAACATCTTCTTGTGCCCGAAAATAAGAAAGCGCTCAAAGAATGGGAGTGAATCACAATAAATATGGATAGTCACAGATTATCCAGCCCACTGAATAAAACAAAATAAGGAGTACACACTGATATTAAATAAATCAATGTTAAAATATCTGATGAGAGGGGGCTTCCCTGGTGGCGCAGTGGTTGCGCGTCCGCCTGCCGATGCAGGGGAACCAGGTTCGCGCCCCGGTCTGGGAGAATCCCACATGCCGCGGAGCGGCTGGGCCTGTGAGCCACGGCCGCTGGGCCTGCGCGTCCAGAGCCTGTGCTCCACAACGGGAGAGGCCACAACAGAGGGAGACCCGCATACCACAAAAAAAAAAAAAAAAAAAAAAAAATCTGATGAGAAATGGGACATTTACATAGCTTCAAAGTACATCCAAACGAAATACTTGCTACTCAAACAGAGGAAACACTGCCTTCGCAGTGCAGTCTGGCAGACACTACCTAAACCAAGCAATCAGAGTGATGCGATCAGGGTGAGACTGTGTGCCACCCTAAAGGACGCAATGAGAAAAACACAGCGTCACCTCTGTGATTTTCCTGGCAAAGTTATAAAAGCTGAATTTAATCATGAGGAAACGGGAGGAAAACCTAAACTGAAGAGACAGTCTACAAAATGACTGGCCCGCGACGGTTTCAGTCATGAAAGTCAGGAGAGGCTAGAGTCCCCACAGAAGGGAGAGGAAGACAGCGCGGAAGTCAAGTGAGCGTTGGTTCTCAGGCTCCTCTGCTATAAGAGAACGGCAGACTGGGGCTGGGTGATCCCTTGCTAGCTCTGTGTCAATGTCATATTCCTGACTTGGGGCTAGAGACCAGCCGGGGCTGCAGGAAATACACGCCAAACTTTCAGCGGGGAGGGGGACCATGCAGGCAACTTACTCTCAGTTCCTTGAGGCACTTCTTTATACTGTTATTTGTAAGTTTGAAACTGTTTCCAAAAAAGTTTTTAACCTCTTTTTTTTTTTTTTTTTTTTTTTGCGGTACGCGGGCCTCTCACCGTTGCGGCCTCTCCCGTTGCGGAGCACAGGCTCCGGACGCGCAGGCCCAGCGGCCATGGCTCACAGGCCCAGACGCTCCGCGGCATGTGGGATCTTCCCGGACCGGGGCACGAACCCGCGTCCCCTGCATCGGCAGGCGGACTCTCAACCACTGCGCCACCAGAGAAGCCCAACCTCTTTTTAAAGTTCATCTGTTGCTATTTGGAAAGCAGGCCATGAGGGCAAGCACGGAAGGAGAGCTGGGGGACGCCGCTTCCCACAGGAGGTAAGCGGGGCTCGGGGTGTCAGGCCTGGAGCCCCGAGGAGGCCGCATCTGGTTTCCCTCTGGAGACGCAGTTGCCTGCGACGTGCCTGAAGCAAGAGGAGACTCCAGGATGACTGCTGGGTTTCCAGCCTGGGCAACTTGATGAGTGGGTGCCACTTAGCCATGTGGAAAGACCCAGGGATGATCGGGCGGGGGGGGTGGGGGGGGAGTGGTGATGGAGACACTTCCCAGTTGCTGCTGCAGAGCCAGAGACAGAGAACAGACCAAACTGATTTTTCTCACAAGATTCTACCGCTGTTTCACGTTTTCAAAAAAGTATCCCTTCGGAACAGCCAGCTGACCTGGGGGTGGGTGGGAGGGGAGAACCAGCCTCTGTGGCTAGGAAACTGGAGCTAGAGCTTACTGGGAGGAAGCAGGGCAGTAGCACCTGAAAAGCATAAATGCTGCTCCACTAAGCCTAGAGCTTGCAATGCTCCTCAGAATACAAAATGTTATCAGCAAAATTTTATGAATTGTATCCACTGGGGTGCAACACAGCTTGTCACTCACTCTTAAAACATTCAGGATGCAAAGCAAAACCAAAACGCCATTAGGGATTCATTTTGAGTATCATTTATATTAAGATTAGAAGACAGACATTATGGATAGCCTGAAGAAAACAGATCAGCTGTAATGCTTAAAATAATGTTTGCTTTTCATGGTGATAATGAACTGGTAGATTTTGAAGTAAGACAACATCACTATTCTAAATTTTAGAAAGAGTAAAATGACCTCTCCTTCCCATGCCCTCAACAAAAAGCTGCCGAGTCAGCAAACACTGACTGGGCCCCCAAGTGCGCCAGCACCAGGACACTACGCTGAGGACCGACGGGCGCTGCCGCCCTCCGGCTCAGAGAAGCGAGCGCAGGCCGACTGGCTGGCCCTGCGGGGCTCTGCGCTCCAGCGACTGCTGGGGGTGAAACCCACTCGGAGTCCTGCACCACACACACCCTGAGCTGCAGCTGCAGCCTCAGACCATTCCCCAAGCCCCCATGCCCATCCCCGTCCCTCCGATGCAGACCATCATCGCTCCCCTGCTCCTGCAGCTGGTCTCCTGCACCCACTCGCCGCGCTCCACCCCTCTGGCCCCACGGCGCCATCTCCTCCAAGACTAGCACAATCCCATCACGCCCCTGCGGACGATCCCTCAACAGTTTTGTATGGCTCTTCGACAGCATCTAAATGCTCACAGAGCTTGCTGCGTGTCTGGGTCCTGCCTGCCTCCCCCGCCCCGCATCGGCCCTGTGCTCCCCTCAATCCCACCACACCCGATTTTCAGCTATTCAGGCCCTCGCTCAACCCTGGGTGGGATACCCCCCCGCCCCCATCTCCCCCACCAGCTGCTACTGTCCTGGGGTCCCCGGCTCCAGCCAGGTGACTGGGTCAGGAGCCTGCTAGCCTTCTAATAAGTGAGCCTCGCACGTGTATCTGCTCGCTGCCATCTTCCCCCCTGGACTGGAGGGCCCAGGAAGGCACGGTCTACCTCCCCCTGGTTAACCGCTGCCCTGCAAGCCCTGACACAAACAGGGAACACAAAAGGGAACGCAGTAAGCACAGCTGACTCAACAACCATTCTCAACCACCAGTCATCAGGACAGGTTACTTTCTCCACTGGGAGGGCTTTTATTTTTTTCTAAGGTAAGAATATGTTCAAAAACTTGGGTTATTTTCCACCAAAAAAAGACTGAATAAAGCTTTAGCCCTTAGATAGCTAAACTTTAATTAGGAGAAAAATTTTCCTAATCTCTTCATTCTTCTACAACCCAAGATTGTCCCCTATAAAACTTCTCTTGATGCCCTAAAAGGCAATGAATCAATTAACCAATCAAGGGCAACCACCGGCAAATATGAGGTCCCAAATGCAAGGGAAAACTGGGAGCCCAGTGTCCCCTTTAAACAGGAAAAAGCTTTGCCAGGAAGGACAGGGTGGAGGGAGGATCTCCAGCTGAAACTGACTGAAAACAGTTGTGAAATGAGAAACTGCCCCCCCTCTCCGCCCCCCCCACCTTTGGTTTGTTTATCAAGAGAGGAAATCAGATCAGACAGGCTGGAAGGAGTGCCAGGGAGGGGCCACGTCAGGAAAGAGGACCGTGTCACAGGGCAGCAGCCCGAGGGCAGCGGGAAGCCCGCCCAGCCCCGCCTGGCCTCTTCCGGCCGCGCCCCACCCCCCCCACCCCCCCACCCCCGGGACCCTGGCGTCACCCAGCCTCTCTCCTGACATGGCCTCAGCCCCTTGGCAATCACACATGGAGAACTGGAAACGGTCTTCCAGATTATCCAGTCCAAACCGTACATTTACTAATGAGGAAATGGGAGCCCAAGGGCCAAATGACATGCAGAGGACACGAGGGGCAGCTCTCCTCTCTCCTGAGTAAACAGCAGCTCCGATCCCGGGAAGTTCCCCCGGCCCCCCCACGATGGAGACCCTCTGCTGCCTGTACCAACTACCCCCCACCCCCCGCTGGCCGGGTACAGTGCCGGGCAGCTCTGCAAGGCGTCTCGTGTAGGGGAGGAAAGGCCGGCACAGCACCCCAAGAACCCGGGAGTGTGGCCGCAGGCAGGACAATAAAGCACACAGACATGAACTCAGCCCCTGCTGGGCACCCACAGCATGAACTCCCCACGGGCCCAGGAGTACAGGGCAAGGGCCAGGTCCTGATCCAGCACGTGGCAGGAAAAGCAAGCACTCTTCCACCAGCCCCAGCTTTGAAGGAGTTCATAGTTGCAAAGTGGCCTGAAATCTGCTCTCACAGTTCAGATCGCTGATACACCTATGGAAGAATAACACCTACCATAAAATTTTTGAAAAATGTGCTTAAATTACATTAAATGGGTTTTACTTGTTTTAATAACTAAGATTCTTTGTTAAATGACAGAATACGATCCTTCATAGGGAGCCCGTCACAAATCCTTCTCAATATGAATCAGTTTGAGAAAAGCTGAATCTTCCAAGAAGCCCTATTAATTCCCAAATAAAGTTCTCCAAGTACGAACTCTTCCACATAAGCTGATAATCAGGAACTATAATGCTGTGAAGTGAACAAACACTGATTTTAACTTAATGCAATTTAAGATCTTAGAGGACTGAAAAGGAAGCCCTTATATGTATACGTATACCTGATTCACTTTGTTATAAAGCAGAAACTAACACACCATTGTAAAGCAATTATACTCCAATAAAGATGTTAAAAAAGAAAGAAAGAAAAGGAAGCCCTTTAATACTGTGACTCAGAAGACAAGTAAGGTTCAGATGGAGTCAGTGAAAATCTGAGAAGCTGGGGTGGGGAACGGGTGAGGAGGCTGTACTGAGTCAACAGTAAACCAGGAAAAATCTCACTCCAACAGCCTGCTGTCATGTGCAGGCGGTTAACCCTCCTAGACCCCGCTCGGGGGCCGACCCAGGGGTCAGTCACGTGTTCCTGCATCTTCGCCGCCACTCCATAGCTGATCGATTGCTCTTCTCAGTCCCTTTTCATTTGGTCCATCTTGCTTTGTCTTTACTGAAATAAAACCCTACTGCCTCACTACCGGGTATCACTTAGAACTGTCTGCCTTCCTGCCTGAGAGTGGCACGTCCCACTTGAAGCCTCCGATCAAGGAGGTAGTGACCCAGAGACAGCGGGTCTCCCCCACGAGCTGCCGTGGCACTGCCCTTTGGGATTCCTTTGTCAAAGCAAAGAACCTGTGTAAAGTGAGCGACCTTCACAGCACACATCTCTTTTCTAAAGCCAATTCCCGGGGCTTCCCTGGCGGCGCAGTGGTTACGAATCCGCCTGCCAATGCAGGGGACAACGGGTTCAATCCCTGGTCCGGGAAGATCCCACAAGCCGTGGAACAACTAAGCCTGTGCGCCACAACTACTGAGCCTGAGCTCTAGAGCCCGCGAGCTGCAACAAGAGAAGCCACCGCAGTGAGAAGCTCGCTCGCCACAACTAGAGAAAGCCCGAACGCAGCAACGAAGACCCGATGCAGCCAAAATAACAATAATAACAATAATAAATAATAATAATAAAAGAAAGCCAACTCCCTTGCTAATGTGAATACAAATATATGTTTTGTTAAAAACAAAACAAAACAAAACAGGGCTTCCCTGGTGGCGCAGTGGTTACGAATCCGCCTGTCAATGCAGGGGACACGGGTTCGAGCCCTGGTCCGGGAAGATCCCACATGCCGCGGAGCAACTAAGCCCGTGCACAACTACTGAGCCTGCGCTCTAGAGCCCGCGAGCCACAACTACTGAGCCCACGTGCCACAACTACTGAAGCCCGTGTGCCTAGAGCCCATGCTCCGCAAGAAGAGAAGCCACTGCAACGAGAAGCCCGTGCACCGCAACGAAGAGTAGCCCCCGCTTGACACAGCTAGAGAAAAGCCCACGTGCAGCAACGAAGACGCAACGCAGCCAAAAATAAAAGAAAATAAAAATTAAAAAAAACAAACAGGGCTTCCCTGGTGGCGCAGTGGTTGCGCGTCCGCCTGCCGATGCAGGGGAACCGGGTTCGCGCCCCGGTCTGGGAGGATCCCACATGCCGCGGAGCGGCTGGGCCCGTGAGCCATGGCCG
>NW_021147106.1:22908-24535 GCF_002837175.3 Physeter macrocephalus
AAAAAAAAAACAAAAAAAAAAACAAAAAAACAAAAAAAAAAACAAAAAACAAACAAACAAAAAAAAACAACCCCAGTGTACAAGAGCACGATAGGAAAGAGCCAACACCGTCACATCCAGATTTCCCGCTACCCAAAGTAGAGCGCTCCAAGGAAACCTTTCCTAAGCCAAACTGGAGTACAGCAGCAAAGCAATCACCTTAGGATAGACACAGCTTGCTAGCTGACGCACGGTGACCAGGCGGAGATGCTCTCAGACACAGCGCACAGCTCTGGGGAGGTGCCGAGTGTGGTTCCCAGGGAGCGAGCCTGGCAGGGGCCCCGTCACCGCTGAGGGCGCTGCCTCTACACTGGCACTCAGCAAAATAAACACTGACCGGTATTTTCACTCTTTGCCTTTTTCCTAAAAGTGGAAATCATCCTAGGATTTCTCTTGGTTGTCGAAAACAGGTAGGTCTTCCATAAAAGCTAAGTGGCAGAAACCTAATTTTTGATGAGCAGGGGATACCTGTATACAAGTCACAAAAATGCAATACAAGTACAAACAGACGACAGCATTATGCTTTGATGTTTACACCAATGAGACAGCTAGTCTCCAGGCCATTTCTTCTGTGAGCCATAGAGACATCCTATATATGTGTATTCTAAATTTAAGAAAAAGAAAAATCAGAAGTACAGTATGAATACTGGTTAGCAAACTGGCAGGGGAGGGGTAAAGCTCCCCCAAGATCACTGTCCCATTACTCAGCAGAAGGCACACCCGCATAGCCAGGTCAACCACAACCGTGTTAAGCCCAAACACCACCAGGCCACTACGTGAGCCTGGCAGATTTCCCTGGCACCTCCAAGGCTGTCTCCTCACCCGCTGACTGAGAGTAACAGTGCTCCTCCAAGAAGTCACCGGGAGTATTAAATTAGATAATCCCCACAAAGCTTTGAGCACTGTGCCCAGCATACAGTAAGTTCTCATTACACGGTAGCTACTGTCAGTATTACTGGATGACACTGTTTTCTAATCAGTTATTTATAAGTCATATTCAACAAGTTAACTATACCACCCCAAATTATCCTAGAATCCAGCTAAATTACCAACCAAGAAGGTACACTTGTTACAAACAAGCTCTACCGGGCAGGTTACACATAGATGACACGTGGGTAGCACTTAGTAACTGCTACTGAGTAGCCCTGTAAACCAAGTACCCCAAAAAGGGCCCCGTGCAGCTTGGGAGGAGGGTCTCTTCTGAGGAGGGTGTAACATAACCCACGAGCACGCCTTCCACAGCAGGGCTGCTCCTGGACCTGCTACATTAGCGGAGGGAAATTTTACCTGCGAGGTCCAGACCACCCCACAGTTTCCATTCTGCCTGCCCCATCCCTGGTGAATAAGCCATCACTGACCTTCCACTTTAACCAGCATTTCTACTGCTTCCCCCTCACGCACCAGAGAGCAGCTGTGACTCGTGGAAGGCGTGGAGCAGCATTCTGACTGTTGTGATGACCTTCACGTTTCCACACACATAGCTACTTTTCTTCAGTGATGCCCCGCTTAAGAACTTCTTTATAAAGGTGAAACACAAAGGGTCAACTAAAGTGAAATTTCTGCCTGAGGCAGAGACTGTGATAGGCTC
>NW_021147107.1:0-196 GCF_002837175.3 Physeter macrocephalus
CTGGGTGTATATACGTAATTGTATGCGTATGTATGTACATCTGCACATGTACACCAGTGTGTATATATCTACTTTTATGTCTCTGTGAGTGCGCACTTGAGTCTTTCCTCTTCATCACCATAGAGCCTCTGTTCGTTGCAGCTCTCCGTACCAGCAGCACCAATAGTAACGGCTTCTCCTGTGTGGTGCACGCACA
>NW_021147107.1:7264-9102 GCF_002837175.3 Physeter macrocephalus
CGCATGTGTGTGAATATCTTGTGCGTGCGCATGTTGCGTGTATTTGTTTGATAGGCGTCAGTGTCTTACGTATACCTGTGATATGGTCTGTATAATCTGTTTGCTAAAGCCTTCGTCTGTCCCTTGTTACACATATACCAACAGGATTCAAGATTGTAATTGCTACTTGTTACCCGTGTAGTTCTATGCGAAGTTGTGCTGGATGCGTGCGCAAGTCATGCATATGGCTGTTAGCGTGGGCGTGCAGTTCCCGTGGAAGTCGTATAATATACGATCTCAAGCGTGTGTGTGCTCGTGTAGTTGTCCGTGTGTCAGGATGAGTGCTATTTGTGTGCTTCCGTTAGGAATCCACCAAATTTAGTTACCTCTTTTTATATATGCATACATCATGTAAAGAATTCTGCACTTGCATATGTATCTGGGGATGCGTAGGTGAACTCTGTGTGTATTTTGAGTCTTTTTGCTCCACCTCAGGAGGCCGCATTGAGACAGCGTAGCCTAAAGAGACCGCTAAAACTTCGAGGCATATAAGACGTTTTTTCTCGCGAGGGGGATACGTTGCCGTACGTGTACAAACTGAAACTACGGTAGTCTTCACGCTTCCTACGTTGAGGAAAAAACAGACGAAGGCAATTTGTCGTTCCCACCTGGCGGTCCACGCTGGTTATGTAATTTCAACCACAAGAACATTTGTTCACGAATAAGATAATGCGAATTTTGTTCGCTAAACGTAGAACTCTGGGTGTTTCGGTCACAAAAGACAAAGTCGTTTCGTCGCTAGAGGGTAATAAACCCATTTATGTATCGCAGGTATTATAAGAATACTATGCGTCCGATAACACAAGCAAGGTAGACCTTGTCACTGGAGGGAAGTTTTTCCCTCTTAGGCTAAGAGACACTTGTCTTCAGTGCGGCGGAGGCATTAGTTGCGTACGTTCGATTTTTAGGTACAACACGCATATGTGCATATTACCATATATTTCCCTATGTTTAGGGGTGTGTATCTCTTGTGTAGGGGTTAGCAGTTAAACGCATAGATCACTGGCGGATATCATTGTGTGCCGGCCTGCTCACATAGGGGACAGATTCTACACCTTGACGAAGGTGTAACTTTGTGTGTTGATAGCCTGGTCTTGTGAAACCAACAGAGTGTATGTGTGACTACTCACGGCAATGATTAGTCACACGCGTGTATTTATATCTGAGTATACATGTGCATAATGGAAATAAGCTGACTTGTATACCTTCAAAGATTTAGACACACATCGCGGGGACGTCAGCACAGAATACGCTCACGTTATAATTCACACGGTTTGTTCTACCTCCCCCACCCCGACTGGCACTAGCTATGCAAGAAGAATGACGACTGCACCCTACTGGTAGAGAGTTGGATTTTATTGAGAGTGCAAGTAACGAGCAAGCCAGATGCAAACAAGTTTTGAATGTGCAGCAAAGACCCTTCAACGCTGCTCCTTTGCGTCACTGCGTTTTCATGAATCCGTAGTCGCTGGTGGGGATGAAGCGGAATTTGTCCGCGGAGGAGCATATGTAATCATTGTCTACCATGGATGAAAACAAAATTCTTCAACGTCGCTGCATCACAAATACGTCTGTCACTAGCCAGGCAGACACCGTGCAGCGATATGAATACCAACAAAGTTTGCCGTAGAACGCAGAGTGGGACCTCCTTCGATATAAAAGCCGTACGTTGTACCTGACTCGTCCGTATAGAAGCACGAACCCACCACACGAGAAATTCGAAGAGGAGCAAAACTGTCAAAGCTGTGCAAGAATGTAGACTGCTAGATGCTTAGTTGGCGTGTTACCACCTGTGAGAG
>NW_021147107.1:12830-13804 GCF_002837175.3 Physeter macrocephalus
CTCGTTACGCTGCGAATATTTCTCTCACCGGAAAGACAAGAAATACCTACACTCTCACAACTCAGTGAAGTGCATCACTAGAGAGAGGAATGCACCGAGTAGATTGTAAGATCATGCTGCATGTACTTGCAATGCACATTTAGTTGAGTTGCGCTAACTCTACTGGGTTGTCCCCGCGTATCACCTTCGTATTCGAATGTAGGCATTTGTACAGATACAAATGTATACATGATAGTGATGCTCTTCACTGTATTTATTCGCAACAAATAAGAGCAATAACCACTCAACGGGTGTCCCGAGGTGCACTCATGTACAAATATGCACACGAAGCAAATATAGACTTACGGAAATCCGAATCCACATCTGCGTGTGCGTATATCTATACTCATACACGTATGTCCTGTGTGTGCGAGCTGAGAAAATAGAAAACAGGTAGACGGGGTAGGAACGGGTCCCGTGTTGCGATTCTATCAATGTTGAAGCTGGAGTGCTATACTGTGAGCATGCTCAACAGTGGCTCCATTTTGGTGTCGAGGAGGTGTGGCAGGTCACGTACGTGTGTCTCCACAGATTTGCTAACCTCTATGTGACTTCGCAGTAAAGGCTACGTCCACCCCACGTTATCACCGCCAGGTAGATTTGGTCGCTACTCTCACGTACAGTTGAGGATATTTTCATGTGTTGGATGCTTTTCGCTGCGAACCGGTGTAACATTCAGTGCTCCCACCAGTCTAAGCCAGGATTCGCTTGTAGATGTTTCCACAAAGCCGAGGAAGACTTCTTCCCAGTTCCTTTACTGCTGCTTCCAAAGGCAGCAGTAAAAACGCCTGCCGTCTGCGCTACAGAGTGGGCAGCTGTAGGGCAAGTGAGGAGGACGTGACTGGCGGCAGGTCGCGCTGACGCACAAGCGGCTCTCGTCCGGCTGAATCTGCCCCGACTCTGCGAGAGCGTCTGTTCTCGTTTTTTGTAGTTTT
>NW_021147107.1:15080-16256 GCF_002837175.3 Physeter macrocephalus
CCTGCTGCCCCTGTGGCTGTAAATGGGCTTCATCAGGAGAGCAGAGAGTCTGAGTGCCTTTGTTGCGAAGCAGATCTGGCTGCACACAGAATGATACAGGGATGGCGTTGACCGAGGCAGATTTTCTCACACAGTCGTACGCAGTCATATGCTTGTGCTACGTTTATGGATTCACAGAAAACGCTAGAGGTGACCGTCAGGGGAAATCCACAGGGGACGCGTGGCGGTGATCCTATGTCTCTACACACACTGGCGTATGCATAAGCGTATATATAGAGAGAGAGAATCCTATGATTTAGATGAATCTTCACAACATCCGGTGTACCTTCAAAGAACAGAAGAAATGCACGAGGCGGAAACAAATTAGGGACATAAACAGAAGCACATGAAAAGGATGATCTGACGCAACTCTTCGTTATCTGTATATTCATATATACGTGTATACGGGGCGCCTACGCCTCTAAGTTTGCACGCGTGTGTGTGAGCCTGTGTGTGGGGGGAAGCTGATCACACGTTGTTGTCGTGCCATATGCATGATTAATAATAGAACTAGACAGTGTAGCATATATATAGCCAGGAAGGATGCGCAAGCTTGTGAGACGTGCAAGTCCGCAACGAGCGGAGAGGCAGCACCGCCTCTGCTACTGCAACGGGTGTAACATGAGCAGATCTGGATGCGCTCCGAACGAGACAGATTGGCGCCTACCAGTGCATGCATCTATGCATATATTCGTGTGCGTGTTTATTCCAATAGGCGCGCGTATGTGTCTAGGTGTCCAACACGCTCTCCATGATAGGTCGTAAAGGTACACGTAAATGCGTCTTGCAAACGCAACCCTCTAAGAGGCAACGAAACGCCTACGAGAATGATATATGCACGTACACATATGATTGTATGGTCCACGGCGCCTCTACGAGCTGTGACTGACTAACATGAGATACTGTCTATCCTTCCTTAGACAAGAAGACAATGGTCGAGTGGGAACCGTTGAAGTAGGCACCACAGCTGTATTCTCCCCCGTTTACCACTGATAAACGTGCTGCATGCAAACAGATGCAAGATTCTTTCTACTTGTGTATGTTTGTATGTTTTTTTTTCAAGCGTACGGAGGTGCATTTGAAAGCGTAGCGAGATATATTTTTTACTTTTCTTCGGAGATAATTGAAGTCACTACC
>NW_021147107.1:24060-24424 GCF_002837175.3 Physeter macrocephalus
TTCCTGAAGTCTGTAAAGAAACTTCTGCCCGGAGCGATCTGGCAACTTGTGGTGTACATAAACCGGAATAACAATATTTCTTGTGTGGTACTGTTTGTCTTGCGAGTGTAGAAATACGCTAGTTTGCTGGGACGAAAGACAATCTGCCAGCGGTTTGGTAGTTAGCTCTCTTTCGACTTAGCTGAACTGAAGTGCGGCTCGCTGCTGCACGACTCAACGCCTCAGCTGATTCGTAGTTAACTGGCTATCACTGACGCAAATTGCACGTTGCCTTCAATATATTTAAGTTGGCAGATACTTGACTGAGGCTTGCAAGAGCCACGTTCACAGCCGCAAACTATGGCAAAATCAAAAGCGACAGCAG
>NW_021147108.1:0-2240 GCF_002837175.3 Physeter macrocephalus
TACATTTTAGTATAAGTATGCCCCAAATATTGCATGGCACATATTTATTCATACTAAAAAGTTATTCATTGTTTATCTGAAATTCAGATTTAACTGGGCATCCGGTATTTTGTCTGGCAACCCCACATCTGTGTCGGTGGACGCCAGAAGGAAGCAACGCCATCCTCCTGCCCTCCTCCAGGTCCTCCTCCGGGCACCAACCTGCCTCGTCCCTTCACCTCTTCAGCCTCCCACGTCTACCCCTCAAGCTCCTCCATGCCCTTCTCAGCACCCTCATTCCACTCCCTAGGATACCCTCCTCCCCTAAGCTCACCCATCTTCCTCTCCCCTAAGGGCCACACCTCCGCAGGGCTCCAGGCCTGGGCAGAGAGGCAGGAGGTTAGGGGTGTCTCAGGTCTTGGGTGTTGGTGCAGCGGGGCCCTGGAAGCCCAAGTTAGCAACAAGTTCACTAAGGAAGCAGCAGCGTGGGTGCTGCTAGGAGAAAGCTCCAGTACTCTCTAGACTAGGTCCACCTTGGCAGAGGGGTGGGCTAAGTCCAGAGCCAACTGCTGGGGGAGGAGGAAAGACATGCCGAGCACCCCCCCATTCCTTTCTCCAAGATCAGTCACCAAGGAATTCAAATAGAGAGGGCATTCTCTGGGGCCAGACCCCCAATTCAGCTTGGATCAGGAAACTGGAAGATTCTGTCCTTAGGGGCCAAGAGATAATGAGAAACAGAGACAGAGAAAGAGAGAGAGAGAGACGAGGAGAGTTGGTGAGAAACAGACACAGAGACAGGGAGACAGGACCAAACCAGAGACAAGGGAAATGGAAACAGAGACAGAAAAACAGACACCTCCACTGAGACAGAGATTAACAAAGAGGAGAAACAGAGATGGGAAAACAGGGAACACGTGGAAATGAAGAGAAAATGCATGGACACAGAGATGGGGAGAAACTGAAACAGGAAAACAGAGACTGGGAGAAATGGGGCGGACCAAGGAGAGGTTAAACATAAGACCGAGAAAACACGACTGGGAGAGATGAGAAACAGAGATAAGGAGAAAGCGGTGAGAGAAAAAAGAAAAAGAAGCCAAAGGACGACGGCTGGCCTTTCCTACTAGGTTGGGGCTAGCTTTCAGTGGCAAAGTCAGATTTGAGACGCAACAGGACACGTCTAAATACCTAAGACCTGATCCTCTCCTGGAGCCCTCCCCCTTTCCCCAGGTCTGGGAGCAGCACCCCACCCACCATCTCCATTTCGCCCCCGTCCTCAGGGGTCCGGGCTCTATCTCTCCAACTCCCACAAGGTCTCCTTACGTCTCATCTGTGTTTGGGCGTCTGGCTCTCACCCTCCGCGTATCGCCCACCGAGACGGCCTCCCACCGCACACTCTAGCCGGGTCCCCCCGGAGGGAGCCCAGGGAGACCCAGCCCCAGGTCCCAGCCCCGCGCTGCCCGGCTCCGGGGGAAGCCCGCGTTGAGCGATGCTGCCACCTGCCGGCCGGATCCGGGAAGCACAGCACGCCTCCGGGGCGGGGCGCGGCCGCCGCTGGTCTGAATCCAGCCCCACCCGGCCGGGACCGCGTCCTCGGGGCCTCTCCAGAAATCTGGATGGGCCTGCTCGCACGCGCCCCAGCTCGCCTCGCTACCGCTCGGCCCCAGCTGCGGACTCAGGCACTAGTCTCTGAATCCTGGGGCCTTAATTTCCACTGTAGTCAAATGGAGGAAGTGTACCAACACCTCCTCCCGGGATTTCAGCGAGGGTGGGGGCGGGGTACGAATGTACTAGTGATCTACTCTAGGTTCTCCTGACCCAGAAATCAATCAGGCCGCCCCTCCCTCGCTTCCTGGCCAAAAAAAAAAAAAAAAAAAAAGTGACACCTCTCTCCGTTGTAATCCCCTCAATCCACTCTAGGGCCTTCGATTCCTCTCTCCCTCAACCTCTGCCCCGCAGAAGCGCATGTGGGAAGGGACTTCCTGTGGTCCAGCTCCCTCTGCCTGCATCCTCTCTCCATCTGGTAGGCTCAGCAGCCCCTCTCAGGCTTGGGATCACTTAGAGGGTGGAGCAGTTGAGGGTTGGGAAGGGGTAGCTCAGCAGTCTTAAACTGAAACCACAAAATTTTTTAATCAGATAATCTCTTCTACCTCCCATTTCCCAAAACCCAACCCAGACTTCTTTCCCCCCTCCCCCTCCCCTCCCCTCCCCTCCCCTCCCCTCCCCTCCCCTCCCCTCCCCTCCCCTCCCCTCCCCTCCCCTCC
>NW_021147108.1:2384-8941 GCF_002837175.3 Physeter macrocephalus
CCCCTCCCCTCCCCCTCCCCCTCCCTTCCCGGGTCCGGCCCACCCCCGGTGCATCAGCTCCGCCCCATCCCGAGGCGAGGCCCTATAGGTGGAGTCGTGGGAGAGGTCGCGGCCCCGCCTCTCCCCTCCTCCCCCTACACACGGAAGCTCAGTGGCCCCCCAGCCAGGATGTCAGACACCTGGGTCCCCGGCCTAGTACCCACCTTGCTGCTCGGACTGCTGGCCGGCCTCCAACAGGTGAGAGCTTGGGAGGTAAAGCTGTGGAACTTTCGGCGCCCTACTCTTTGGGTCAGGGGCCTGCTTCTGGCTCCCGATCACCACCTTCCATTGTCAGGATTTCCTCATGACCACATGCAGTTAGCAACTTCCTTTCTCTTTTTGCCCGGGAGGTAAGAGCAGAGGGGGGCCCTGAGAAGGCCTGGGTTCCTTCATCTCGTGGGGGACTGTGTCGTGGGAACTACTGGCGCCCACCGCCATCTGACACTTAGCTCCTCTTGGTGAGTGGGGACTTTGACCCTCACGTTAGCCTTGGCTTGTTCTTCTCTCTGCGTCAGAAAGCGGAGACTAGTGGAGAGCCTGAGGTCTGGACTGAGATCTGGATGCCTGGCCAGCCTATCTCCCCAGCTCCATTCTTCACAGTGCTGGGTGACCTTGGGGAAGTCCTAGTCCTCTCTGGGACTGTGTTTCTCTGCTTGTGCCCTAGAGGAAAGGAGCCTCCCTCTTCCCTTTCTAGGAGTGGGGGTAGGATTCCAGCTGGTGATAGGATTTGATCTGGCTGCCTGACCCAAGGCTGGGGTGACCTCTGAAACCTGTGATTTCTGAGGATGAGGCAGGGTTTCAACACCCCCTCATCCCTCCCTGCCCCAGGGATGGGGGCAGTCTATCCAGTTTGGGGATGGGAGATTATCCTAGAAACTGACATAGGTCTAGAACATGGGTTTTTAACTTCTGTGTAAGAGTCTGAGGGAAGGCCCAGGCCTGCTCCCCACGACATTCACTGGCTGCTGAGCAGCTCTGCTTCGGAACCCCTGTTACTCCGCCTCTATCACCAGCGGTGGGTTTGTGCCAGCAGTAGGCTGAGCATCCTTTCGTTGATTCCTCCCAACAACTCCAGGGGGCGGGCTGTTAATGCCCCCAGTCCGCATGTAAGTAAGCTGAAACTACCCAAGATTACCCCAACGCTTGATACCACCTCAGTCGAGACCACCACCTGTTTAAAATGGGGGTGGGGGGAGAGAATCTGGGAGAGGATCCCCTACTCCTCCAAACAGGAGCTCAAGATTAATTCAGTAAACCTGTTCATTGTTTGTCTTTCTTAGTTGGGGGCCAGGAGAGGGGGGAGAGACAGGGGATGGGTCTGAGGGAAAGGGGGTACACTGAGTGTCTGGACCCCTTGGGCTGTCCCCAGCTCTGCAGTCACCTTACCCTCTCTGGGCCAACCTGTAGGGGTTCATTCCTGCTCCTGGCCAAGACTTGTGGGAATCAGCCCAACTATTATTGGCTGTCATTGGTATTCTTAGCTTTATTGTTGTTGTCATTAACAGTTGAACTGTTGTTTCAAGGTATAAAGATATGGTGGTCTTGGGACTTCCCTGGCAGTACAGTGGTTAAGACTGCGCGCTTCCACGGCAGGGTGCACGGGTTTGATCCCTGGTCAGGGAACTAAGATTCTGCATGCTGGTGGCACTGCCAAAAAATAAAAGACATGGTGGTCTCGCCAAAGTTGGCTTCTTGTTCTTGAGCCGTGGTTGTTTATCTCCCTGGAGGCTGGGGTGGGGTGACAGATAACCTCCTGTTTACTGTGTTCCTCTACCTGCATTCCTCCCCCACGGTCTGGGAGCAGCCAGGATGACAACCAGGTTGTCAGTGCTCTTTCATTCATTCTCCCAAAATCGTGAGTATTGGTTTTCAATAGGCAAAAATCCCTCCCCTGGTGGGGGTTTACATTCTACTGAGGAGACACACAAGTAGCAAGATAAAGTAAAATATATAGTATGTTAGATGTTGACAAGAGCTATGCAGATAAAGTAAGGACAGTTAGGGGAAAGGGAGTGCTTTGGGGGAGTAGATGTAATTTTAAGTAAGATGGTCAGAGAAGGTGCTGGAGCCAGCCTCTCAGATACCTGGGGAAATAACTTTCCAGGCAGGGCTTATGCACATATTTGCTATTAATCAGGTTAAATTCCATAATGATAACCTCCATGTGGCACAGAGCTAGTGCAAAAGAGGGAGGGAGGGAGGAGCTTGTTCCTGCAGGCATGTGTAAAACAGCCAGACGTGTTCAGCGAACTCCCAGTGGGTGGGTGTGCAGGAGGGCCAGGGGGAGTGGGAATGGGGGATAGGGCTGGTCATGGTGTCTGGGCCCCAGGGAGCCACTGAAGGAGGCTTCCAGCTAGGTTTTAGGTGTTCAGATTTGTGGGATAGAAACTTGCAGCAGTGTTGGGAGGGATGGGGTGGGCGCGGGGGCAGCTGGAGTCCTGGCCATGGTGGGGATGGATTGGAAGGGTGGTCAGAAGGCGCAAGCTTACAGACCTGGGGGTGAGCAAATGTGGCAGGAGGTGTGGTGAGGAGAGGAAGGAGAGCTGGGGCCACGAGGTGGTGCTGGGTTTGCAGCCACCGACCCGGGGAACATGTGGAGGAAGGTGGAGAGCAGGCGAGGGGGAAGATGCTTATCCTCTGGGACCTGCTAGCAGTGAGATACCTGGGAAGCATCTGGGTGGAAACCCCAGCCCCCAGTGTATGACCCAAACCTCCGCCTCTTTTCTTCCACAGGCTGCAGCCACATGTGGTCTCTTCTTGTAAGTCTGGGATCTGGGCTGTAACTTCCAGTGTGGGGAGGAGACATCCCAAATCCTGCCCTGCCTGCCGTCATCATCCTCGCCCTCTCCCCTTCTAGCCAGAAGCCATACCCCCACCCAGAGAGGGAGACTCCACCCCTCACTCCTTCCACCAGCCTACCCATGGGCAGTTTCACGTTTGCGGGCCAATCCCCATCCTTCTTACTCCAATCTTAGTCCATCTCCCCTCTGAGGGTCCCCCTGGAAGCGAGGGCAAACACTCTCACTCTATAAATGCTAAGAAGCCCGAGCACAGTGAGGAGGGGCTGAGGGGGGGTGGCCTCTGCCAGTCAGCCCTGGATGTTCCAGGGACGCCGTGTCCCTCCCACCTCCTGCTCCGTGGGCACCAGCACAGCTCACTCCTCCTGGAATTAGCTCCTGGACCCTCCCCACTGTCCCTCTCCCTCTACATCTCCTTAGAGTGATGTTGTAGCCACTACAACACTCAGTCCCCACACCTGCCCAGTGAGGTCGACAGGACCTTCATTACACCCATCTTATAGATGAGGAAAGTGAGGCCCAGCAAGGAATGTAACTTGGCACGAGTGCACGAGGCCAGTAGTGAGCTGAGCCTGAAACCCAGGTCCTGACCCCAGCCCCAGGTTCCTCCCACTGAGCCCAGGGCGCCTGCACCTCCACCCTGCTAGGGGTGTGGCTCGTGCCCTGAGCGCAAGGGTGAGTTTTAGGGAAGCTGGGATCCTTCTCCCTCCCCACCTTGGTACCAATGGCCTCTCTCTGACCCGGTCCGCAGCACCTGCCCTAAAGGGTTCAACTGCTGTGGTAACAGCTGCTGCCAAGAGTACCAGCCAGAGCAGTACAAGCTCTTCTCCGGCCCCTTGAGGTGAGCCTTGGGCCAGTTCCTCTGGCCCACACAGGACTGAACTGGACTTCCTGCTGAGGGGTGGGTGTAGGTCAGGGGAGGGAGGGAGCTGCAGCGGGGATGGCTGGAGACTCAGGCTGATGTCGGTGGTTCCTTACCCCAGGATCTTTGTCGTCGTCTTTCTGATCATCATACCCCTCTTGTGCATCTGTGGCCTGGCTAAGCACTTCTGTAGCAACTGCAGAAAGTCGGAGCAGGACCCCCCAACGGATCATGAGGGGCCCCCAGAACGGCCCCCCATTACTCCCGCAGAGAGGGTCACAGCATCCATTTGTGAGCCCCCACCCCCCTACAGCGAGGTGGGTATCCGCCCCAACCCCTGCCCTTGTCCCTCGGCTCTCTGTGCCTCCCCATTCAGGTTTTTAGAGCAACGGGGGCAGTGGAGGGTGTCCTTACGCCAAGCCTCTGGGCCCTAGGGAGGGCCCTGCAACCAGCGTCGGGTCACCCTTCTCCCTGGTAAACATGCCACCACCAGCACATGGGTGGCAGTGACCAGTGGCAGGCCCTGAGAAGTCTCTGTCCCCTCCTTTCCCTGCAGATTATCCTGAAGGCCGTCGTGGGTCTGCCTCCCGTGGAGCCACCCCCTCCTTACAACTTCAGGCCTGAGGGACACGCGGGGGCACGCAGCGGCATCGACACCCCCACCTTCTGAGCCACCTCCTGCCTGGAACCTTGTCATCAGCCGCCTCCTCCCCAGGGCCTCCTGGATCAAGCCAGAGACTCGCCCCCGCCCGTCGTGCCAGACCTCTGGCCATTCTTGGCTTTAACTTATTGCTTTTCCTGCCCCGCTTCCACGCCAGTTGCTTCTCTTGTCCCAAGGGCTGGTCTGGAGTGACACGTCCACTCCTCCCTCACCCGCCATGGCAAGGTAGAGGTGAACAGTTGGAGATGCCCAGCGGTGGAACGAGCTGCTCTGAGAGTAGAGGGAGCTGCGCTCTGGCGGTACGAGTGTGGACTGGACGGCCAGCTCTGAGATGTTTTGGAGGGCGCTGATGCGCTCTGGGAGACAGGACTGCCTGAGCTCTACCTGGGCTCTGCCTTCCATTCTACCTGACTAGAGAAGACCCCATTGTACCCTCCCCTCCCCTGCAACATGAGTTCTCACTAAATCTGAGAGTCTGCCTCTGACTGTGTGGGGAGGTGAGCCCAGGTAATGCTGGGGGACACGGCTGGGGGGGGGTCACTGTGCCTGAAATCCCACCATTGATGAGCCTGGGAGGACAGTACATCTGTGGGCCACCCTCCGGGAGAGGATCTTGGCAGATGCTTTGACCTCTGGTTCCTTGAGGTCTCTGGGTGCCACAGAGCCCGGACGGGGAATGGGGATGGGGTGGGAGTGACCGTTGTGTGCTTTCTCATCCTGCCCTCCCGCTGCTTTCCCTTGGGACACATAGAGCTCAGCTCTCTGACTCTCTCACCACGGGGGTGGGGAGGGGGCAGTGGGGAGGCGAGCTGGGGCAGGGCCTGGAAGACCTTGATCTGCCCCACCCTGGAGTCTCTGGAGGGAGGAGAGAGAGCAGGTCTGCCCTTCTCCAGTCCCGCGTGGTTCTGGGCACCACCGCCTCAGCCCCATCTGCAGGGTTAAGCACCCGAAGAGGAAAGAGGCGCTCACCATTGCAGCATGGCAGAGTCTTCACAGGGCGTTATCCCTGCGGGGGCCTGCAGCAGAGTGTGGAGCTGGAAGCCTGGCGTGGGACACGCAGTGTGAGAGACACCCCCACGCCAGCATCTTGGGGGCTCAGGAGGCCTGGGCCCCTCCACCTGACCTTGCCTTTGCACTGCTTCCCGGCAGCCTCTGAATGCCAGCCTTCCTCCCCAGGCAGAGGGCACAGAGCAATGCCGGCCAAAGTTCCTGCGAGGGTCAGAGGTAGAACTGGCTCCGGTGTGCTGGCCTCCTCCGGGGCTCTCCCAGTAATTTTCTTGGGGCATCAGGACTCAGGCAGGTGACAGGGCCAGGGGCAAGGAGATGGCACAGCCAGCCCCAAAGATGCTAGAAACGGGCTTTCTGGCTGGGGCTTCCTGCTGGAGACGAGGCCCCAGAGGAAGAACAGCAGTTACTGACAGCAGAGCTCCAGAGTTGGCAGTGGAGTGAGCCCAGCCATAGGAAGTTTCCCTTCAGTTTCAGAGGTTGATCAGGGGGGCAGAGGAAGATATGTGGGTGCTTGTGTAAACATGGCGAGTTCCCATTAGAGAAGTCCCAGAGCTGACGTTGCCCTCACTGGTAAACACCCACCCCAGCGGGAGGATGTTAAGCCATGGGCTTTGCAGACCTGGGAGAGGAGGTCATCCTCTGCCTGGACGCTGCCTGCCTTACACCGAAGGTGACATAAGGTCTTTAAATCCTTCCCAGCAGCAGCAGAGTGGCCTGGAGGAAAGTGGTTGTCATGAAGCCCAGCGGGACTGGGACCCAGGAGCAGAAATTGTCAGTTCTGTGGCTCTCTGTTTGCTGTTGGTGGGAGTGGAAATAGTGTGTTTTTCCTGGAGGGCAATCCAGCAGTATCCATTCATGCCACAGTTACTTACAAAGACCCTACTATGTGTCTGACGCTATGCCTGGCCCTGGGTAGCCGGTAAAATTTTAAATGCACATGACCCAGCAATTCCACTTCTAGGAATGATCCTTCAGAAATGCTCATACAAAAGAGCTTAAAGTACCATTAAAAAAAAAAAAAAGGGTTTCCCTGGTGGCGCAGTGGTTGAGAATCCGCCTGCCGATGCAGGGGACACGGGTTCGTGCCCCGGTCCGGGAAGATCCCACATGCCGTGGAGCAGCAGGGCCCGTGAGCCATGGCTGCTGAGCCTGCGCGTCCGGAGCCTGTGCCCCGCAATGGGAGAGGCTA
>NW_021147108.1:10488-24052 GCF_002837175.3 Physeter macrocephalus
CCTGGTGGCGCAGTGGTTGAGAATCCGCCTGCCGATGCAGGGGACACGGGTTCGTGCCCCGGTCCGGGAAGATCCCACATGCCGTGGAGCAGCTGGGCCCGTGAGCCATGGCTGCTGAGCCTGCGCGTCCGGAGCCTGTGCCCCGCAATGGGAGAGGCTACGGCAGTGAGAGGCCCGCGTACCGAAAAAAAAAAAAAAAAAAAAAAAAAAAGAATGAAGTGGATCTGAAGCACTGATCTGGCACGATGTCCATCATTCATTGCTACAGAGAAAAAGCAAGTTGCAGAACAATAGTCTATGATCTCAATTTGTAAACATAGGCTTCATCATATAATATCTATGTTTTCCCCCTTTGCAAATGTATAGAAAAGATCTAGAAGGATATTAATTAAACCACATTTGCCACACTTTTAACAGTGGTTGGCACTGTGGAATGGAGGGATGGAAGTGGTTTTTTACTTTGTATGCTTTGTCATTGTTTACATTTTTCACAATGAGCAAGCATGACTTTCACAAATATTTAAAAGATCTCTCTAATGGAAAATATAGGCGGCTTTAGAAGTTAATGAAGACTCATCATATGAACTTTGATCGATGGCGATTCATGTATTATCAGCCCTGCTATGAGGAAGAGGCTCAAAGGATTCAGATTCAGATGTGGCACACACACATGTATGGGACCCAGGGAATAGATAAGCGATGGACATGGGACCTGCCAGACGTGTGAGGTCATGTGATGCCTGTATGTCACACCTATGCAGGACAGTGACAGGCACCCAGTGCATGTCGAACGTCTGGCTGGCAGACTGGGTGGATGGGCAGTCTCACGGCGACTGAGAATTCATCCCTTGAGCTTGCTTTAGCAGCTCAGACCTAATGAAGAACAGCCGAAAGGTGAAATCACTTAACCAGTGAATGAATGATTACCTAAGTGAGTGAGGGAACAAATGTGAAAGTCTGCCACAGACATTTCAATGCCACATGCAGCCTGGTTACCTTCAAGAAGGCGCTCCTTGTGGCTGTGGACTTGCCCTTCTGCAGGCTCTCCAGAGGACTGGGCAGTACAGGAAAAGCTGTGAGGCAGGGAGCAGGCGGGAGGCGGGAGGAGGAGAAAGGGGCCCAGCTGCTGTGGAAGCTGGGAGGAAGGATGACACCAAGAATCCTCCCTCACCCCAGGACTCAGAGTCAGAACTCCAGCCTCTGACATTTTAGCTTCAGCATCCAGCATCCTCAGGTCTCAGCCCCCGTTTGCACAATGAAGAGGTGTACCCCTTCCCGCCCCAGTAGGAGGTTGCTCTCTGACTCGCAGGTTGGGAGGGGCTGAGAAGCTAAGAGAATTCAGAGGCCCTCCTTGATTCCAACAGCTTCTTCCCAGCCACACCTCGGCCACACCCTCAGGTGGACACACCTGATCTTGTCATCCCTGGTAACTTCAACCCTCCCACCCCCTGACCATCACCTCCTATTCCTCCAGCTCAGGTACTGTTATTAGCCCCACGCCAGGTACTCTCAGCCCACTGAGACCTCCGAGCCATTGGCCTTAGCCTCCTGCCGTGCCGTCAGCTACATCCTCACTGCCCTTACCCAGCTTGGAGTCCTGGATCCCTCCTGATAATCACTGCCCTGCATCCAACTCCTTTACCCTTTTCTGCATCCATTGTATGCAGCTGGAAAAATCCCAAACCCTGGTTGGAAACAACTTCTGCTCAAGAACCAGTACACCTGTGCAACTGGAGTCACTTCCAAATCAAAACTACAAATCTCAAGCGAGGGGGCTTCCCTGGTGGCGCAGTCGTTGAGAATCCGCCTGCCAATGCAGGGGACACGGGTTCAAGCCCTGGTCCGGGAGGATCCCGCATGCCGCAGAGCAACTACGCCCGTGTGCCACAACTACTGAGCCTGCGCTCTAGAGCCCACGAGCCACAACTACTGAACCCACGTGCCACACCTACTGAAGCCTGCGTGCCTAGAGCCCATGCTCCGCAACGAGAGAAGCCACTGCAATGAGAAGGCCGTGCACGACAATGAAGAGTAGCCCTGGGTGCAGCAACGAAGACCAAACACAGCCAAAAATAAATAAATAAAATAAATAAATTTACTAAAAAAAAATCTCAAGTGGACCCTTGATGCCTTAGAAGCTTTACTTCCTCACTCTTGAGATGACTAATTCTACTCTAATCTCCCAACCTCAATTTCAGGTGGTGATGGCACCACAGACTTCAGAGGAAAATTGGTTGCCATCACACAAGAACCACCCAATTCTGTCCCCATCCCCACCACCACCTCTGACTACAGTGGAAACTGCATTCCACACCTCCAGCTGGAATCCCCGCCTCGAGCTTCTCAGGACCTCACTCCTGCGGTTATTCTTGCACCAGCTCTCTCTCCCTCGTTACTGGACCTTTATCATTATCACCTGTTGCATGTGCATCACTGTGTCCCATGATGTGTCTTAGAGAAACCCTCCTTGATACTCTCATCCCTCCCGTTCTCACTTTACCCTGCTCCAGTCAGCCCTTTGTACCCATGAAATGGCTCTTGTCCACATCACCTACATCTTGCTGAAGTCAAAGGTCCATTCTCAAGCCTCATTTACTCGGTCTCTGGGCATTTGACACATTTGGCCATTTCCTCCTTCTTGAAGAACCTTCTTGTCTGGACTTCTCTGATGCCCCTTTCCCCTGGTTTTTGTCCTGCACCGCTGTTCCTTTTCAGGCTCCTTCACTTTCCTCCCCCTCCACCAGCTCTGAATGACAGTTGACTCGAGGCTCTGTCTCTGGGCCTCTTGTCTTCACCTTCACTCACTCCTGTAGTGGGTCTCAGCCAGTTCTGTGGCTTCATAGACTATCTATTGTCTGATGAACCACAAATCTTTATCTCTGGCTGAGACGTCTCCCCTGAGATCCAGACTTAGATATTTAACTACCTAACATC
Source organism: Physeter macrocephalus (assembly GCF_002837175.3). Lineage (NCBI taxonomy): Eukaryota > Metazoa > Chordata > Mammalia > Artiodactyla > Physeteridae > Physeter > Physeter macrocephalus. Next base: position 13,423 of record NW_021147108.1, read on the forward strand.
TCCACTTGGATGCATTTCATAGTCCAAACTAGGTCCTAATTTCCCTCCACCCCACCCCAAATCCAGTCCTCCCCAAGTTGTCCCATCATAAATCGATGGTACTACCTGCCAGCCTGCTGTTCAGGCCCAAGAACTGAATTATTCTAATTTCCCTCTTGCCCTCACCCCCTCATCCTGCCTCCAGAATAGATCCATGTCCCCTTCTCACCATTTCACCACTACAGCCCTAGGCAAAGTCACTGTCAAGGCTAGCCTAGGCAGTCCTACGGATGTCCTAACTGGCCTCCATCTCACCCCCTGCAGTTCATCCTGTTCACTGCAGCCAAGATCTTTCTAAAGCGTAAGTAAGCATAAAAAAGTCACTCCCCTGCTTAAAGGCTTCTGACAGCTGCCCTTGTACTTGGAATAAACTCCAGCCCCTGGCTGTGGCCTGCAGGACTTACCAGGTGTGGCCCCTCCCAGCTCCTCCCTGCTCATGGCATTCCGGCTTTGACTGTCCCACATCGGCCTGGCTCAGGGCCCGAAGTGGCTTTCTGCTTGGAACCCCTCCCTCTGTACTTCTCTCGGGAACTTCACAAGGCTGCCAGCTTTTCATCATTCTGGTTCCAGTACAGCTGTCACCTCCCAAAGAAGCGTCCCCTGACCACCCGCAGAAAGTAGCGCACCCCCCCCCACCCCCGAGGCCCACTCTGTTACACTACCCTATTTTATTGTCTTCACAGTTGGGCCCCATACTGGAAATCACCTTATTTATGTGCTTCTGTGTTTATAGTCTCTTTCACCTCTCCGGACCGATGCTCCTTAGAGCAGGGATCTGCCATGTTCATGGTCCCGTCCAGAGTGTAGAACAATGCTGGGCAAGGGGGCAGCTTCACTGTGGACTCAATACCAGCAGCCGGCAGCTGCCTCAAAAGCAACACCCAAAAGGTCCTGCAGGAGAAACATCCAAGAGAGGAGCTGCCGGGCCTCGCACATGCCCCCACCCCCAGTGCTGTCTGTGTGATGCCAGGCCCTTGATCCACAAGGAGTTGCTGTGTTTCTTTCTCGCTCTCCTTTCCTCCCTTTCTTTCTTTTTTTCACTGAATACTCAGTGAGCACCTCTCACGGGTCAGGCACGATCCCAGAGCCTGGGTAAATGAGGCCCACAAGCTGGACGCTGTTCCTGCCCTCATGGAGAACAAACGCTAGTCAAACAACCCAACAAATGAACCTGTGATTACCCAGTAGGCTAACTGCTGGGAAGAAAAGGTACACACGTCGTGTTAGAGAAGATGGGGCGGGCTGCTTTAGACGGGGAGGTTGGGCATGATCCCTCTAAGGAGACGGCATTGAACTAATGCCAGAAGAAAGAGAGGTAGACTGACATGAGAGAGCATGCAGAAGAGTGCTCATGGCAGAGAGGCCAGCATGTGCAAAGGCCCTAAGTAGGGAAGGAGCTTGGTGGCTCAAGACACTTAAAGGAGACCCCTCTTGGCTTCAAAATCCCCGGGATTCTTAACAATGGGTATATGCATTTCTTAGGGCTGTCAGAACAAATAACCACAACCTGGAGGGCTTAAAACAACAAAAATTAATTCTCTCACAGTTCTGGAGGCCAAAAGTCTGAAATCAAAGTTTGGCCAGGGTTGGTTCCTTCTGGAGGCTCTGAGGAAGAATCCATTCCATGCCCTCTCGTGCCTTCTGGGGGCTGCGGGTGATCCTTGGCAGTCCTTGGCTTCTGGCTGCCTGCGATCTCTGCCCTCGTCTTCACACGGACTTTTCCTCTGTGTCTATGCGTGTCCTTCTTTCCTGTCTCTCTCATAAGGACATTTTTTCATTGGATTTAGGGCTCACCCTAATCCAGGATGATCTCACTTCAAGATCCTTACCTTAATTACATCTGCAAAGACCCTTATTCCAAATAAGGACACATTCTGGGCTTCTGGGTGGAGATGTCTTTTGGGGGCAAAATTCAACCCCCTACAGAAGTCATAGAAGACATTCTCATCTGGAAGCACCTCAGAGATCCTCTGAAACAACATATCTCAAAGTATAACCCCTAAAAAAGTAGTTCTAGAAGGTATTTTTAAAAGGAGGGAGTGGCACTCTGTGTTCAAATAAATTTGGAAAATGCTGCATACACATCTCACACTGAATGATTCACAGTTCACCTTAGCATATTAAAGGACTGAGAATTGACAGCAAAGAAGCCACCTTATCATTATTTAAAGCAGAATGTCCCTAGTTTATTTCACCATAAAACCCTGTTTTCCTTTTCATAAACCGTGTGGAATTTTGAGAGAAATGCTGATGTAATCCAACCTTGTCTTATGTGATGATCAAAGTCCAGAAAAGAGAAGTGACCTATCCAAGGTCACACAGCTGGCAGGGTCAGAAGCTGAATTTAAAACTCAGTCTCTTCAAGAGATGAAGGACAAATTATTGAGGGCCAGGGGTCAGGGGTGATGTGAGGGAGGGAGTAGGTGTGATTATAAAGGAGTAGCTGGAGGGGATCTTTGCGGTGAAGGAATAGTTCTGTATCTTGATTGCAGTGGTGGTTACACAAATCTACACAGGTGATGAAATGACATAGAATTATACACACACATTGTACCAATGTCAGTTTCCTGATTTTGATACCGTATGTAAGATGTAACCACTGGGCATTACATAAGTTGCAACCATTGGGGGAAACTGGGCAAAAGGAACTTGGGACCTCTTTGTACTATCTTTGCAACTTCCTATGAATCTATAATGATTTCAAAAACAAAAAGATTTTACAAAATCAGTTTCCCACCTCCAGGTTCAAGAGCTTTTTACATTATTAAAGTTTATTAGATCAAATTTAGTTTCAGTTTATGCACCCAGGGCCCAACACAAAGCACATTTTATTGCTTTTTTAAAAAAAATAAATTTATTTATTTATTTATTGGCTGCGTTGGGTCTTCGTTGCTGTGCACAGGTTTTCAGGGGCTGCTCTTCCTTGCGGTGTGTGGGCTTCTCATTGCGGTGGCTCCTCTTGTTGCGGAGTACAGGCTCTAGGCATGCGGGCTTCAGTAGTTGTAGCACACGGTCTCAGTAGTTGTGGCTCGTGGGCTCTAGAGCACAGGCTCAATAGTTGTGGGCACGGGCTTAGCTGCTCCGCATGTGAGATCTTCCTGGACCAGGGCTCGAACCCTAGTTCCCTGCATTGGCAGGCAGATTCTTAACCACTGCACCACCAGGAAAGTCCCTTTACTGCTTTTTATAGTTTGCAGTTTATGTAAACTGCAGTAATTTGGGTGTAGAGGTGGGTAATTTATAGATGCTCCACTGCCGTGATGAATGCAAAGTTGTATAGATCTTCTCCCTCCTTCACACCTGACCATGACTTTCTTGCAGCCAAGTGTGTGGCTCTTGCTCACATAGAGACACAGAGACAAGAGGAAGAAGACGTCAGCTGGATTTCTTAGTCATCTAGATATACCTCCTTGGGGCAAAAATATTATATACACACTTGTATATAATATACATATTGACATATATTTTATATGTATATTGAAAAGCTGTAAACTTTATTTACAAAAACAGTCAACTGGCTGGATTTGGCTCATGAGCCCTAGTTCGCTGACTTCTGAATTAAAACGTATCATATAAATAAGTCTTATTTTTCCCCTCTTATCCTCCACCCAGCTTGCTTGTGCAGCTGGTTGTTTTTGCTGCTGTCTTGCTTTGTTTTTCCGATTTCTTTTCATTCTGGTAAAATATACATAACATAAAATTTACCATCTTCACCATTTTTAAGCGTACAGTTCCGTGGTATCAAATACCTGCATGATTTTGTGCAACCATCACCACCACCCATCTCCATAACTCCTTTCATCTTATAAAACTGTCATTAAATAACAACTCTCCATTCCCTCTCCCTTCCCCCCAGCCCCTGGCAACCACCATTTTACTTTCTGTCACTATGATTTTGATTAAGTATCTCATATAAGTGGGATCTACAGTATTTGTCCTTTGAATCAGGCTTATTTTACTTAGCATAACATCCTCAAGATTCATTCATGTTGTAGCATATATCAGATTTTCCTTCCTTTTTTTTTTTGCGTTACGCGGGCCTCTCACTGTTGTGGCTTCTCCCGTTGCGGAGCACAGGCTCTAGACGCGCAGGCTCCACGGCATGTGGGATCTTCCCGGACCGGGGCACAAACCCGTGTCCCCTGCATCGGCAGGCGGGCCCTCAATCACTGCGCCACCAGGGAAGCCCATCCTTCCTTTTTAAAGTGAGTAATATCCATCACATGTACATACGACATTTTGCTCATCCATTCATCTGTTTATGGACACACGGATTGCTTCCATGTTTTAGCTATCATGAATAATGCTGCTATGAACATGGGTGTACACAAAGCTCTTCAAGACCTTGCTTTTACTTCTTTTGGGTATATACCCACAAGTGGAATTGCTGGATCATATATTGCTGGATTGCTGGATCATTCTATGTTTAGTTTTTTAAGGAACCGCTGTTCTGTTTTCCACAGCAGCTGCACCATTTAACATTTCTATCAACAGTGCACAAGAGTTTCAATGTCTCCATATCCTCACCAACACTTATTTTCTGATTTTTTGATAGTAGGTATCCTAATGGGAATGAGCTAAGAACATTGTAGCTTTGATTTCCATTTTCCTAATGATTAGTGATACTGAGCGTCTTTTCATGAGTTTATTGACCATTTGTATATCATCTTTGGAGAAATGTCTAAGTCCTTCGCCCATTTTAAAATCAGGTTTTTTGCTTTTTTGTTGTTGAGTTTTAGGAGTTCCATAATATATATTCTGGATATTAATCCCTTATCAGATACATGATCTTAAAATATTTTCTCCCCTTCAGTGGGTTGCTTTGTTACTCTATTGCTATTGTATTTTGATGTGCAAAATTTTTGTTTCATGAAGTCCAATATGTCTATTTTTTCTTTTATTGTTTGTATCTTTAGTGTTATATCCAAGAAATCATTACCAAATATAATGTCATAAAGCTTTTGCCCTATGTTTTCTTCTAAGAGTTTTATATTTTTTAGGTCTTTGATCCATTTTGAGTTCATTTTTGTACATGATGTTAGTTAAGGGTCCAACTTCTCACCCTTTTGTATGTAAATATCCAGTTTTCTCAGCACCATTTATTAAAGGACTGTCCTTTCCTCCATTGAAGGGTCTTGGCTCCCTTGTCAAAAATCATTTGATCATATATGGGAGGGTTTATTTCTGGACTCTCTATTCTATTCCATATATCTGTCTTTATGCCCGTATCACACTGCCTTGATTACTGTGGCTTTGTAGTAAGTTTTGAAAGTAGGAAGTGTGAGTCCTCCAGCTTTTTTTTTTTTTTGGCTGCACTGGGTCTTTGTTGCTGTGCGTGGGCTTTCTCTAGTTGCAGTGAGCGGGGGCTACTCTTTGTTGTGGTGTTGTGGTGCGTGGGCTTCTCATTGCGGTGGCTTCTCTTGTTGCGGAGCACGGGCTCTAGGCACGCGGGCTTCAGTAGTTGCAGCACTTGGGCTCAGTAGTTGTGGCGCACGGGCTTAGTTGCTCCATGGCATGTGGGATCTTCCCGGCCAAGGGCTCGAACCTGTGTGATACGCGGGCCTCTCACTGTTGTGGCCTCTCCCGTTGTGGAGCGCAGGCTCTGGACGCGCAGGTTCAGCGGCCATGGCTCACGGGCCCAGCCGCTCCGCGGCATGTGGGATCCTCCCTGACCGGGGCACGAACCCGCGTCCCTTGCATCGGCAGGCGGACTCTCAACCACTGCGCCACCAGGGAAGTCCCAGTCCTCCAGCTTTACTTTTGTTTTTCAAGATTGTTTTGGCTATTTGGAGTCCCTTGAGATTCCAAGTGAATTTTAGTATGGGTTTTTCTATTTTTGAAAAAAAAAAAATCGTTGGGATTTTGACAGGGATTACATTGAATCTATAGATTGCTCTGGGCAGTATTGACATCTTAACTTTATTAAATCTTCCAATCCATGAACAGGGATGTGTTTCCATTTATTTATGTCCTCTTTAATTTCTCTCAGCAATGTTTTGTAGTTTTCATTGTACATGTCTTTCCCCTCCGTGGTTAAGTTAATTCCTAAGAATTTTAATATTTTTGATACTATTGTAAATGGAATTGTTTTTATAATTTCCTTTTCAGATTGTTCACTGCTAATATATTGAAATGCAACTGATTTTTGTGTGTTGACTTTGTATCCTGCTACTTTGCTGAATTTGAAACCAAGCAGGACCCTATGGGGCCTCCCAGGGACGAAAGCCTTTCCGTGTCCTACCCCCTACCCAATTCTTGTCTGTAGAAAAAAGGTTTCAACCTCCGAGAACCTCCCTGAGTTCCAAACGGCATATCCAAACAGTTACTAATTAGAGGAATGAGGGAATGCAGAAAGAATGAATAGTACAACAATGGGGCAGGGTCCCAGTTCCCCCTCAAGGAATATGCATAACAATCTGACACATATCTCTTGAGTTTTTCTAGCGAACTAAGGCCCCCATCCAGGTGGGGAATGGTAAGTTTAGGCTGAACATAAGCACATGGACCCCAGACTGGGTGGAAACAGAAGGAAAATTCCTGGACCACCACTCTGTTACCTCACCACCAACCAATCAGAGGAAGGTCACACACCCTTCAGACCTCCCCCCAAATTTTGCCTGTAAAAACTTCCCCCAAAACCATCAGGGATTTTGGGTCTCTTGAGCATGAGAATCCTTGCTTGGCTCTCTCAATACCTTTCTCCACTCCAAACTCCGATGTTTTGATTTCTTTGGCTTCACTGTGCATTGGGCACATGAACTTGGGTTTGACAACAAGTTCATTTATTACTTTTAACATTTTTTGGTGGAATATTTGGGGTTTTCTACATATAACATCATGTCATCTGTGGACAGAGATGATTTTAATTCTTCCTTTCCAGTGTGGGTACCTTTTATTTATTTTTCTTGCCTAATTGCTCTGGTTAGAACTTCCAGTATTATGTTGAATAGAAAGGGCAAAAGTGGACATCCTTGCCTTGTTCCTGATCTTAGAGAAAAAGCTTTCAGTCTTTTACCATTGAATATGATGTTCCCTGTGGGTTTTTAATATATAGCTTTCATTACGTTGAGGTAGTTTCCTTCTCTTGTTTGCTGAGTGTTTTTATCATGAAAGGGTGTTGCATTTTGTCAAATTCTGTTTCTGCATCAATAGAGATGTCGTGTGTTTTTTCCTTTCATTGAGTTAATGTGGTGTATTACATTGATCAATTTACATATATCGAAGCATGTTTGCTTTCCAGGAATAAATCCCACTTGATCGAATTGTATAATTCATTTAATACACTGCTCAGTTAGGTTTGCTAGTATTTTGTTGAGAATTTTTGCATCAGTGTCCATAAAAGGATATTGGTCTGTAGTTTTATTGCAGGTTTTTTTCCCTGGCTTTGGTATCAGCATAATTCTGGCTTCATAGAATAGTCATTTAAGCATAGTAGGTTTTCCCTCTTCTTCAATTCTTTGGAAAAGTTTGAGAGGGATTGGTATTAGTTTTCCTTAAATATTTGGTAGAATTCAACAGTGAAGCCACCAGGTCCACGGCTTTTCTTTGTTGGAAGATTTTTGATTACTGATTCAATCTCCTTATTAGTCATAGATCTTTTCAAATGTTCTATTTCTTCATGATTTAGTCTCTGTAGATTTTGTGTTACCAGGAGGGGAGGAAGGAGGGCAACAATAATGGCTGGCCTCCTCTTTGTACCTCTAAGATCAGAAGCGGAAATCAGCAATCAGAGCACAGATTCCTGCTATTTGGAGGACAGGGCCCTTTTTGCCCACTCTGGCTCCTGCAAGCTGTTTGCAAGCTGCTCCAGGAACATGGGCACAGCTGCCTGCAACCTGGCTGAGGGTGGGGGATGGGTACCTGCTACTGTGCTAAGAGCTGAAATTGACTGAAATTAACGGCAATTTACTATCTGAGCCTTCCCCTGGAAGTTGCAAGCCATTAATAGATTCCAGAGTTACAAAATACTTACATCAGACACATTCTGCCAGTGCAACTGTTGTTCAGGTGAGGAGATACCTTCCTGTTGCTCCCTACTCCATCATTTTCCCAGAATACTTTCAGCAGGATTGTTGTTATTTTTTGAATTTTATTTTATTTATTTTTTTAGACAGCAGGTTCTTATTAGTTATCCACTTTATACATACTGGTGTATATATGTCAATCCCAATCTCCCAATTCATCACACCACCCCCACCACCACCACTTTCCCCTCTTGGTGTCCGTACATTTCTTCTCTGCATCTATGTCCCAATTTCTGCCCTGCAAGCCGGTGCATCTGTACCATTTTTCTAGGTTCCACATCTATGCGTTAATATACAATATTTGTTTTTCTATTTCTGACTTACTTCACTCTGTATGACAATCTCTAGATTCATCCACATCTCTACAAATGACCCAATTTCGTTCCTTTTTATGGCTGAGTAATATTCCGTTGTATGTATGTACCACATCTTCTTTACCCATTCGTCTGTCGATGGGCATTTAGGTTGCTTCTATGACCTGGATGTTGTAAATGGTGCTGCAATGAACATTTGGTGCATGTGTCGTTTTGAATTATGGTTTTCTCTGGGTATATGCCCAGTAGTGGGATTGCTGGGTCATATGGTAATTCTATTTTTAGTTTTTTAAGGAACCTCCATACTGTTCTCCATAGTGGCTGTACCAATTTACATTCCCACTAACGGTGCAAGAGGGTTCCCTTTTCTCCACACCTTCTCCAGCATTTATTGTTTGTAGACTTTTTGATGATGGCTATTTTGACTGGTGTGAAATGATACCTCATTGCAGCTTTGATTTGCATTTCTCTAATAATTAGTGATGTTGAGCATTTTTTCGTGTGCTTTTTGGCCATCTCTATGTCTTCTTTGGAGAAATGTCTATTTAGATCTTCTGCCCATTTTTTGATTGGGTTGTTTAGTTTTTTAGTTTTCTTTGGTTTTTTTCTTTTTTTTTATTGAGCTGCATGAGCAGTTGGTATATTTTGGGGATTAATCCCTTGTCAGTTGCTTCATTTGTAAATATTTTCTCCCATTCTGAAGGTTGTCTTTTCGTTTTGTTTATGGTTTCCTTTGCTGTGCAAAAGGTTTTAAGTTTAATTAGGTCCCATTTGTTTATTTTTGGTTTTATTTTCATTACTCTAGGTGGTGGATTGAAAAAGACCTTGCTATGATTTATGTCAGAGAATGTTCTGCCTACATTTTCCTGCAAGAGTTTTATAGTATCCAGCCTTAGGTCTTTAATCCATTTTGAGTTTATTTTTGTGTTTTGGAGAAATGTCTATTTAGGTCTCCTGCCCATTTTTGGATTGGGTTGTTTGTTTTTTTAATATTGAGCTGCATGAGCTGTTTATATATTTTGGAGATTAATCCTTTGTCCGTTGATTCATTTGCAAATATTTTCTCCCATTCTGGGGGTTGTCATTTCATCTTGTTTCCTATCCTGCAACTTTGCCTTTGCTGTGCAAAAACTTTAAAGTTTCATTAGGTCCCATTAGATTATTTTTGTTTTTATTTCCATTACTCTAGGAGGTGGATCAAAAAAGATCTTGCTGTGATTTATGTCAGCGTGTTCTTCCTATGTTTTCCTCTAAGAGTTTTATAGTGTCCGGTCTTACATTTAGGTCTCTAATCCATTTTTAGTTTATTTTTGTGTATGGTGTTAGAGAATGTTCTAATTTCTTCTTTTACATGTAGCTGTCCAGTTTTCCCAGCACCACTATTGAAGAGGTTGTATTTTCTCCATTGTATATCCTTGCCTCCTTTGTCATAGATTAGTTGACCATAGGTGTATGGGTTTATCTCTGGGCTTTCTATCCTCTTCCATTGATCTAGATTTCTGTTTTAGTGCCCATACCATATTGTCTTGATTACTGTAGCTTTGTAGTATAGCCTGAAGTCTGGGAGCCTGATTCCTCCAGGTCTGTTTTTCTCCTTCAAGTCTGCTTTGGCAGACTTCCCTGGTGGTGCAGTGGTTAAGAACCCACCTGCCGATGCAGGGGACATGGGTTCGAGCCCTGGTCCGGGAAGATCCCACATGCCGCGGAGCAACTGAGTCCGTGTGCCACAACTACCAAGCCCACCTGCCACAACTACTGAAGCCTGCATGCCTAGTACCTGTGCTCTGCAACAAGAGAAGCCACCACAATGAGAAGCCCACACACTGCAACAAAGAGTAGCCCCCGCTCGACACAACTAGAGAAATTCTGCACACAGCAACAAAGACCCAGTGCAACCATAAATAAATAAATAAATAAATAAAAATTAAATTTTAAAAAAGACTGCTTTCGCTATTTGGGGTCTTTTGTGTCTCCATACAAATTTTAAGAGTTTTTTTTCTAAGTTCTGTAAAAAATGCCATTGGTAATTTGATAGGGATTGCATTGAATCTGTAGATTGCCTTGGGTAGTATAGTCATTTTCACAGTATTGATTCTTCCAATCCAAGAACAGTCTCTCCATCTGTTTGTATCATCTTTAATTTCTTTCATCAGTGCCTTATAGTTTTCTGCATACAGGTCTTTTGTCTCCCTAGGTAGGTTTATTCCTAGGTATTTTGTTCTTTTTGTTGCAATGGTAAATGGGAGTGTTTCC
>NW_021147108.1:24062-24412 GCF_002837175.3 Physeter macrocephalus
TTTACTTCTTCTTTTCCAATTTGTATTCCTTTTATTTCTTTTTCTTCTCTGATTGCCGTGGCTAGGACTTCCAAAACTATGTTGAATGATAGTGCTGAGAGTAGACATCCTTGTTTTGTTCCTGATCTTAGAGGAAATGCTTTCAGTCTTTCACCATTGAGAATGATGTTTGCTGTGGGTTTGTCGTATATGGCCTTTATTATGTTGAGGTAGGTTCCCTCTATGCCCACTTTCTGGAGACTTTTTATCATAAATGGGTGTCGAATTTTGTCAAAAGCTTTTTCTGCATCCATTGAGATGATCATGTGGTTTTTCTTCTTCAATTTGTTAATATGGTGTATCACATTGAT
>NW_021147109.1:0-24407 GCF_002837175.3 Physeter macrocephalus
TTAATGGGGGGAAGGGGGTGTCTCAACAAACTTTAACCTTTTTTGAAGTTTACATGAGAATTAAAAATGCCTTCTTTCCAGTATTCAAACGTCTGCCACTTCAAAAAAGAAAAACAAAGTTGACTATTATTCAAAAATAGAAGCCACCCCTCCTGCCACATCTCCCCAAGGATGTGCCACAAGACCGAAAGTAAAAGAAAAATAAAGTTCTTATAAGGAGCAATTAAGGTATTCATATTTGACAACTATTTGGGAATTTCTGAACAAAATATCTCAGCCATGAGACATGGTCACATCAGTCCCACATAACTTTCAGCCTTAGAGCATACTTCGCTGTATTATGCCCTTTCCCAATTCTCTTTCCTCATGCTCCTTTCCCCAAATACATATATTGAGATTTTCACCCAACTGTAAAAAAGGTTTTCTTTAAGGTGATTTCAGTAATCCTCACCAGGATTCTGTCAAACGTGACAGTGCAACAAGAAAGCAGCCATCATCCCTGCCATGAAACCTCTGTGGCTAAATACTCACCTGCAGGTTGCAAACCCTAATAATAGAATAGATACGAATAGGAAATGCACTCTCAGTTCACAGACCAAATTAAAGAAACCTTATTCCAAAATAAAGAATATCTGTGATATCTCATAATAAAACAATTTAAAATTTTAACAAGTGTTAAGTTTTACTGTTGAAGCATTCTTTTAATCTACATTGTGTTCCAAATAATTTCAAAGCAAAAAACAAGAGTCAACTCAAAACAACTATTAAAAAAACAGAAACACAAAACACAGAGCCAGAGCTCACACTATTACTCTTCCCAAGCTCTACAAAGCTTTCTATATAGGGGAGGGGGGAAACAGGTCACGGAAATGAAGTTTCACTATGTATAAATACTGTACATGGTTTAAAAGATCCTGGGATTTCCAAAAGTCTCAGCTTCCACTTTGTGTGTAACCTTATGACAGTTCTAACCAACAACTGTAAAGCAGATTTAACATACCATTCCTACAAATACAAAATGCATACCCCACAAATACTACCAGTGTTTAAGGAACTAAAAGGTTTTGAACTTCTGAACAGCTTTCCAACTATTTTGTCCCATGCAAATGACTTTCAACTTCTCAGGCAGGCCCCAGGAAGTAAAGCACAAGAAACTATATTTACTTAAAGATTCAGTCGAATTCCCTGTAGTAAATCACAGGAAATAATTTAGTTCCAAAGCAGCCTCTCCTCAGTCCTCAAACAGTTAAGTTTTGGTCGATTTGCATTTCAGAACTGAATTTTTTAAAGCTAAAAGTCATAGTAAAATTTGTCCTTTTTATGAATGTTTAAAACAAGCAAGTTTTTCAGACCTGAGAGTGAAACTTAGTTTTAACAAGTAACTCATTTTTATGAAAACTCCAATCAGAAGACTAACTATGAGTTAGAAACACTTCAGGTTGTTTCTTTTCTTCTTAAAATACCCTTTTACTCAAAGTGAAAATGCGCTTGCTGTAATCTGACTTGCACCAACTGACTCTGATTGCACCTGAAACGTTTCCTCACTTGAGAATGGCAGCCTGCTCTCTCCCAAAGCTCCACTAGGTTTCCACTGGGAGCTGCCACCTGGCCTCCAATTCTGGACAGACAATTCTCACTAACATTTAATAGATCTTCTAGCTCTGACCAGTAAATTTTTTTAAAAAAATTACAATTGCATTTGCGGAAAAAATTAGAACAAGTAAAGAACCTAATAAAAATGGCTGGGGGGGGGGGTGATTTGGCCTTAGAATCTATTTTTACAAAAAGCACTAAAACGTAAATAAACGTTTAAGTTATATTCCTACAATAGTTTAAGAATACCTTGACTTAAGGCCATTTGAGAGGCAAAACTAAAAATAATCCCCAAACTCTGCCTTTCCCTATCTTTAAAGAAAGCCACTCCAGCAAGCTGAAGCAGGCTGTATCCATTTCCAAGGACATGAGAAAAGGTGTAAGTACATACTGTACTTTGAATGCCCCCCCCGAAAAGTGTTTTTTTAACAGCAAATGCTTTGTAACAGCTCAAGTAGGATTGATAAATAAACAAGTCAGTCAAGTACCTAAATTCAAATGTTAAAGTAAAATTGGATTTGGCAGGCAACCCCTATTTTCTAACTTAAAAGAATATATACCTTGCTTAAAGTAAGGAGGCACTTTACCTTTTTGAAGCACTTGGTAAAATTGCATGTAATGCCTAGTAATGAGCTTATAAGTGATGCCTTTACTCTAAAATACACTTTGGAAAAAATAAGATCCTGACTCCTTCTCCAGGAACTTAAAAACGATGTGATTAACTTAACCTTCTTTACACACATCAACCACAAGGATGACAGTGTATGTAAAACCACTTTGGTGTAACAAGTGTAGCAAGTGCGCAGCAAAGGAGAATCTGTATTATGCTGTACAGTCCGGATGAGGGGTAAGGAAGGAGTTTAGCTCAACTAGAGAACCTTCGCATCGATCCTTCCACCTGTGACTGTGAGAAACTGGCAGCTTCTGGCAGCCGCAGGGCGAACGCACGGCCGGTAAGCCTCCGCCCCCCCCCAGCGCCGAGCCAGACCTCCCGAGGGCCCCAGGGCCTTCTCCACCTCGGGGTAGGGACGTGCCTGCCCACACAGAGTTTCTCCTCCGGTCTGTCTGTCTGTCTGTCTGTCTCTCTCACAAAGGCAAAAAGGACGAGGCACCTCCTCTACAGGCCTCCATGCAGGCAGGAATTCCCTACGGTTCCCTATATTCGAACCTCCACTCCAACACCCCCAAAACACTAATATCAAAGCCCCCCGCCTTGCCCCTCGGATCCGTACCTCCATGCTCGATGGCACTGAGGTGGCAAAGCAAGAGAGAATACACGCCCCCAGCCCTGGTCATCGGGGGAGCCTCTCCTCGCCTAATTAAAGGCCTTGAACCTGGGCGAGGCCAAGTTTGGGGGTACCTCCCGGCGCAGATAAGAGCCGGCCGCGCTGCGCCGCGGCCGGGCCCGGAGGCACGCCAAGGCCAGGGCGCGCTGGCCCTTTAAAGGCACTCGCTTCCTGCGCCCGCGGCCCCTCCCTCACCGTCGCCAGCTCCCGCCCCCGCCGAGGGTCACACTTGAACTTTAGCTCGCCCCGCGCGGCCGGGCGCCGGCGCTCCGCAGGCGGTGGCCGCCCCTTCGCACGTGTCGGAGGCGCTACCTCGGGCTGGGCGCTCCCGGCCCCCCGCACTCGAAGCCACTTCGAATAAAATCAAAACAAAACAAAATGCACACCGGCCTCCAAAATCTGCGCGGCCATCCCCGACGGGCCTCCCGGCTCGCGCCCTGCCTGTCCCCTCCACCTGCAGCCCCGTACCCGGGCGGCGGGGCTCCGAGGCCCCTCGCCGCGCTCTCCCCAGCCCAGCGCGGCGGAAACGGCTCCGCGGGGCGTCCCGGGGCTAGGAGGACGCGCGCCGCGGGGGCGGAGGGGAGCCGCCCTCACCCCCGAGGTCCTGGAGGAAAAGCAGCAGCTGCACGAGTCCGCGCGGGCCGTGGCGGAGCAGCTCCCAGTGAACCCCCTTTCCTTCCACTGGCGAACTTTTCTGCCCGCTCGGAGGTCCACTTCTTGGCGTACTTTTTTCCCTCCCTTAGGGCTCAACGAGCCCCTTCGCCGTCCCTCTCCAACTCTCACTAGAGCGCGCGCAGAGACACTTATTCCGGTTCCCCGACGGGTCCGGGGCAAGCCCACGACCCACCCCTGCCGCTTCTCGCCCGCTCCCTTCACGCGCTGCCCGCGTGCTCTGCACTTTCAGGCCAAGCGAACTTGCCCAGCCGCCCCCTCATCTGCCCTACCGCGACCTCAGGAGGAGGCAGGCAGGCTGCCCGAGCCCCGCTCCCGCTCCGGCCGTTAGCCCCGAGGCCACTCACCTTCCAGCCAGCCGAGCTGTTGCTGTCGCCCTTATCCTTGAAGTAGGGCACGCTCTTGACCATCCACTCGTAGATCTGCGACAGCGTGAGCCGCTTCTCGGCCGAGCTCTCGATGGCCTTAGTGATGAGGTCGGCGTAGGACAGGTTGCCCCACGCGTTGCGGCGAGACGAGCTGCTCTTGCGCGGCTGCCCCGCAAGCGGCCCGGCGGCGGCGGCGGGGGGCACGGGCGGGTGCTGCGAAAGCGGCCCGGGCGGCGGAGGCTGCGGCGGCGCCGGGTGCAGGCAGCCCGCCTCCGGGCCCTGGAAGTCCCCGCACAGCCCCCCGGTGGCGGCAGCTGCGGCCGCCGCCGCCGCCACCGCGGCCGCCGCCGCGGCCGCCGCCACGGAGCCGGGCGCCTGCTGGAAGTCCCCGCTCTCCTCCAGCAGGCTCAGGTTGCTCATGAAGTCGGCGCTGACAGCGGCCGCCGAGGCCGAGGGCAGGCCCGCGGCGGCGTCGGGGTTCGCGGCCGCGCCGCCCGACGGCGCCGGGCTGGAGGTGGCCGAGTTGGACTGGCTAAACTCCGGCCTGGGTAGCGGCCAGGTGCACGAGCGCGGCCGGGGCAGCGGCTCGAAGTCCGGGTCGATCTCCACCACCTGGGGCGCTTCGGCCATGGTGACCCCCGCCCCTCCCCCAGCCGCGGGACTGCCAAGAAGTGAGAGAGCGCAGCACCGGGAGCCGAGGGGAGAGAGCGAGAAGAGCCGGTCCGAGATTTGCCGGGGGCGGGGGGGGAGTTGATGTCGGTGCCGCGAGCGGACGGAAACCGGGAGGAAGGCGCGGCGGCAGAGTGGAAGCGCGAGCCCAGAACTTAACTTCACAGGTCCATCAACATCTAGGCTCCTCTGGGTCCGCTGCACGGACGGGACGGCAGGCCAGAGTCGCCGGGCCCCGGCAGCGCCGGCGTCGCGCTCCTGCCGACACGGCCCGCGGAACGAAGGACGGACGGACGCCGCGGACCGTTCACTCTCCCGGGCTGCGCGACCGTGGCGCTGCTGCCTGTTGAATGTGGCGGCGACAGCGGCAGCTGCAGCAACTACGCTGCCGCCCGACTTACTGGATCTGCCGCCGTCCCCCGCCCGCGGCGGCGCGCGCGCCGGCCCGCCCCTGACTGACAGCCCGACCGACCATTGAGCGCGCGGCGGCTCCGCCCAGGCAGCCAGTGGACGCCGGCCTGGGCGGGGCCCGGTTTTCCACCGGGAGGCCGCAGTGGGTTGGTGGGGGGTAGTGGGCTGTTTTTCTCTCCCCCCCCCCCCACACACACACTCGTTCTCTCACTTTTTTTTAAGCTCTCTGTTATTATTTTCTGGTAATTCTCGAGTGTTTCTGTGAGTCTCTCGCCCTCTCAGTGTTTTGATTGCTAGGAGGAAAACCAACGTGGAGGCGACGGCGACTGGGGTGTTTTTCTCTCCCCCCCCCCCCCACACACACACTCGTTCTCTCACTTTTTTTTAAGCTCTCTGTTATTATTTTCTGGTAATTCTCGAGTGTTTCTGTGAGTCTCTCGCCCTCTCAGTGTTTTGATTGCTAGGAGGAAAACCAACGTGGAGGCGACGGCGACACTTTGTTTACTACTGAGGAGCAGAGAGTACTCGGGAAGCCTGAGTGGAACGAGTCCCTCGCTTCGCCTCGACCTCGCTCGGAGCCCAAAGCGGGGCCGGGCGGGGGCCGGGGACGCTCAGCGCTCCGGGGGCGCTGGGTGGGCGGGCCGAGGCGGCCTCGCTGCATTCTGCTCAATCGCCTCCTCTCGACTCTGCCCACGATTTCTTTGCAGAGAAACGTGGGGAAGTCGGTGGGTTTTGCTTTTGTTTTGTTTTGTTTTGTTTTCCCTACGACGTGTCGAGTCCTCCGGTCCCCACGCGAGCCGCACACGCCCCCCGGGGCAGGGGCTCTGACGGTCAAGTCCGCGCGGAGGACGCAGTCGCTGCAGCTTCCGCGCCGGGAACCCACCTGTCCGCACCCGCGGGCTGAGCCTCTGCGGTTGGGTGTAGACGGGGGCCAGTTGTCCAGCCCAGCAGCCACCAGCCGGGTTCACTCCATTCTTGACTTAACTAGAAATGAGGGAAGGGGCTCGGCGCGGGCCGAAGATGGTCCTACCTCACACGCACCCTCGGGCCCAAAGGCATCCTTATCCTCGTGCCCTCTTCCCTTGGGCGGGAATCTCAGACTCTGTCCACTGAGTCAGTCCGGGGCGACGGGGAAGGAGAGCATTTAGTGAGAGACTTGTCACTTTATTACTCACCCTAATTAAGTTTAACTGTTTGCTTGCCATTTCTTTTCTATTTAGAATGGAAGTGCTGAGGCGTTGAGAAGTGAAAATGGAAGAGGGGAGAGGACCAAAGCCTTGGGGTGCAGCCCTGCCCCACTCCCAGGTGTTCCTTTAGGCCGCTTGCCCCGTGCGTCCGTCAACCCACCCCACCTTTCCCCATCTGGGCTCCAGGTCCAGGACGTCCTGCTGAGATCGGTGGGGCAAAAGGTAGGAAGACAATGGCCCCTGTGTCCCAGGGAACAGAAGAAACAGTCGTCAAGTTTTGTTTTCTTTTGCCTTTTTTTTTTTTTAGGAGGAATATGGAAGGCATTTCCTTTCAGAGGGATGGGATCACTTAAGATGGAAGATTGATCGTAGGGTTTTAAATATCTTGTCCAAAATGACAGCTCCCAATTCCAAAAAAAAAAAATCCCTTTTTCTGACAGGTGGGTCTTCAGTTGAAAAAGTGGCATCTGAAGAAAATGAGGCCTCGTTTACAAAAGTTTGAAAAGACTGAAAGATTTATTCCTTCTTGACATTCTCACTCGTCCAAACTCCTATTTCTTCATAATCCGCTTATCACAACAGCTTCCCAGTGATAAGGGGGCTGGGTGGAGGTTGTGAGCCTGATAGATTGAAGCAAGGGTTGGTTCCCACTCTCGTTTTGCGGTCTCTGCGTTTACTATCAAATTTGGACTGTTCGGGCCTCCTCTGCCCGCCGCTAGGGGACCTCAGTAACCCAGACGAGCTGAAAGGAAGGCCGTAATGTAGAACTACTGCTTCCCTCAACCTTTGCCACTGCACTCTGCAGGGGCAGCCCCCATTCAGACGGTCGCACCCTGCGAATAGGCGGTGCCCTAGTGGGTCATTCTTGGCAAAGGAAGCCAGCTGCAAATTTGGCCTTGCCTTCATTTCAATTCCGGTTTTTCAGGGCCTCAGTTGGAGGAAAGTATTTGGTTAAGAGGGTTTTCTTACAAACTTTCTCCCCAGATCCTTGAAATCTTCTGAGCTATCCTCCCTAATTGTTTCTGTAAGTGACATATTTGCTTTCGTTTGGTCTTTTTTTAAAATTTGACTTGAAGCAGGCCCAGAGTACCTACAAGCACCAATGTCCCTGACACGTGGTTCCAAAAAATTAAAAACATATATTTAAAGGTTCTTATAGCTGCCTTAAATACCGTGGTATGTATCAATCTACTCATACAAGCTGGTGGATGTTTGGCTTGTTTCTACTCTTTAGCGGTCACAAACCCTTCTGTAGTGAATAACCTTATATAACTCATTTTGCATATGTGCAAGTATGTCTATAGGAGGAATTTCCAGAAAAGAGATCACTGGGTCAGCAGTTAAATGCATTTGTAATTTTGAGACACTGCCGAATTGCCCTCCCTAAGGGTTGTATCAAGCTGAACTTTGTTTTCAGCTAGACCTAGAGAATGATAAAGTTGAAAGTAAACCTGGAGATCATCCTGGTGGTCCCTTTAATTTATAGGTAAGGAAAACGAGGCACAGGGAAGGTAACCGATTTGCCCGAGTTCACACAAATAACAGTGGTGCTGTTAGAACTAGAGCTTCAATTTCTTGCTTTCCCATCCATAATCTTCTCAACACACAGATAGAAAATTATAAATACCCTGTAATCCCAATATGCAATAACCACGAGAAAACGGTGGTGTATTTCTCTCGAGCCAATCCCACAGATTTTAATAATTTTACTTAGATTAACTCCACTGAGCTGGAAGTTTTGATTTAAAAGATTTTTAAAAAGCAGACACACAAAAAAATGCTAGTGATAGTAAGATAATAAAAAAGATTACAAACGAAGTGGTTTGGGCTGTTTTTAGTCAAAAAACGTAAACGTTTTCTTTGAAGGATGGCAAAGGATTTAGGTTGGCACTAGTTCTGCGTAAGAGAAAAAGGTTTATTTCTTTTCTCCTTCAGTATTTTTTTGGTGGTAGCTGTTTGCTTAGAAGGGTTTTTCTAATGATTCTCACTGATTAATAAGTAAGTGTGAATCATTATCATCGGTTTATGGGGCCAAATTGGGAAGAAAAATGTTTCATGTCAGGTAAGGACAATTAAAATGAAAAAGGAAGTTTATCCTCACAAAGCCCATCTCACAAACCAATGTGGTATTCTTTCCTCTGCCTCTTTTCAGGGTAATTATTACATCATCCTTGACAGGAAGACTGAGGGATGGTTCCCTTTGATCAATTCCCAGGCAGAAATTTCTATATTTACCCCTCATCACCAACACACTGACCTCTGGTTTAAATTCTTACTTATCAAAAAATAGGTAATTTAAGTCCGAGTTAATGAGTAAAAAGCCTGGATGCTTATTTTTCAGTCACAGCACTTAACTTCATACCCCACCTTCCCTTCCCCAGGACTGGCCATTTCCAATATTTTGTCTAAATCATTAGGAGGTATTGCTATCAACTTAAAACAGGCTTTCTTCAATTTGCCCATAGAAAATAATGATAGGAAACAACACAGCTTCAGCTTCTTAAACCAGTGTCCTGAAACCTGGCCTATTAAGTGGTAGTTAGAGCAATATCAGAAGTAGCCATTTATTTTTCTCGAGGGGTAATTTCCTTCGGATTTTGTCATTCATTCAGCACATAACTTGTAGAGCCCCTCCTATGTACAGGCCAGGTGCCATGCATCACACAGTACATTGGTTTTTCTCTTTTTTTTTTTTTCAGAGTACATTGTTTTGATGGCAAATTCCTTGAGGGTCATAAATAGTTTATTTTCCTTTATATGATATTTAATGTCAGAATTAAGACTGTGTCACTCTCTAAATGATCAGGAATGCATATTGACAGTATTTATTTGAAGGAATTACACAAAAAGAGTATTTGATAGTTACAAGGAATGCTGAGGCAGAAAAGAATTGATGTATTATCATAGTCACCATCTTGAAGAAAAATAATAAGATGAGGTAGAAAAGCTGAATAAATGAACATCCGCAGGTGTTGGGAGTATGACCTCTGGCCACCAGGCCTTGGAATTGGGATGATTTGCTCCAGATGGACAAAAAACACAGGATATGTCAGATTATTTGTCTATCACAAACAAAGATGATGCTTACTAATCTGTAACTGGAGAGAAGCATTGGGCAAATCAGAAACCAGAGATCCAACATTTTCTATTGTGCTATGAAGATGTGTGTCAGCTTCGATAAACTCTATTCCTTTGCTTTGTTGGAGAGAGACTACCTGTGGGTCCCTACAACAATACTAAAAATGTATTTGGAGATAATCTAAATGACCAACAATAGAGAATGGTTAAATGCCTGTAAGGTAGAATCATATATAGTCGTTTAAAATAAAGTGGACCAAGCATACATAATGGCATTGCGACAATGCTGGTGATACAATATTTAAAAGGTTGGAGGTACCACTGTCAGCTAAAAAATTTTGGCAGTGGTTATATCTGGGTGATGGATTTATAGGTGATCGTTACAGGTCTCACACAAACCCCTCGTTTTACAGGTAAGAAAACAGACAATGAGAAGTTAAGTGATTTGCCCGAGGCTGTACAGTTAGTGAAGAGCTGGGCCAGAATTCAGACCTCCTAGCATTCAGGCCAAAACTCTTTCTTTGTATTACATTGCTTTTCACTTTACCTTTCTAACGGGAGGTTTTCAGACTATTTAATGAAATTCAGCCTATTTTAAACACTAGGTCTTTAACTATCTTTGAGACAATAAAGTTACTCTCCCAAACTCCAAACTGCCTGCACATTACGATTAAAATTTTTTCTAACATTAAGGACTGAGAGTTGCCATAAAAATTAATGGATGACACATGAAATCTCAAATTCTTTGAATATCACAAATCTGAATTTTGCACTCATGCTTGAAACACAATGTGTTTTCACTATTTTATTTCTGTTTCATGTCATATTAAAGCTCTTAACATGCTTCCCAAAAAAGGGGGGACATATGTATTAAATAAGAAAAAGCTGCCATGTAGATCACAGATGGTAGTACATTTTTGGCAGAAAGGAAGTTTAACAAGGCGTTCTACTTATTTACTTGGAAAACTAACATGTATGAATGTTCAAGTTAAGTGGTAAGAATTAATTGCTGTTTTACTATAATCAGTTTTTTCCAATCAAATTGCCCTATTTCCATAACATTACAGTAGAGAAAGGGCGTCAAATGTGATTGTAAACCCCTGGGAGTCCACGACAGTAATGAAAGAATGAAGGAAGAAGAAACAGCATTTTATAGTAACTAACCATGTTGCTTGTCATTTGTTGATAAAAATCAATAACAAGAGGTAATGACTGTATAGTCAGAGTACATGTGTTTTTAATATGACATGTATAGTCACTGACTGTGTCAGTTATGGTGTAAAAACAGGAGGTAAGAGTTTATCAAATTTCAGATTTGGCTGACTCAACACAGCCCACCCATATGCAAAGTCTGCTATGCCAGAGAGTAAACATAGATGAATAGTGAGTATTTCTCTGGAATACCAGGTTTTAATTTTGTGGTAAATACAGCCTTTAAAACACATTGAAATTTCTATATTCTAAGGTTTAACATTTTAAAATGGAACTTCCAATTAGCTGATCACTGATATCATGCTGGAGGAAAAAACTGATTTGTCTCATATGATGCCGTTATATACTTTAAATAATTTTGTGTTTGAACAACAAACTGAAAACAGAACATTTGACAGCTACATTGCATGCCTGCACTCCAGAAGATTACAACCTGGAAAAACTCTTCCCACAATCCGAGACTAGGCTTGGTGAGATCTCGCCCTCCTATTTTTCAGATTTATATATCATCTGAAACAAGATGATATGTATATTGATAAATATAAATCTATATCTCTCATTTCAAAATGTTTTCATTTCTAAGCCATAAATCACTTTTTACTCAGAAGCAGAATATACCCATTTTCTTTATGCTCCAGTGTTAATAAAAACTACTATTTTTCAACAGTAATTATGGACTAAGCACTATATAGCTATTATGTGAATCAGTCCTCAAAGCCAACCAATAATGTAGGAATTATTATGATTCATATTTTACAGAAATTGAAACTGAGGTACAGAGAGCTAAGAAACTTACTTAATGTTGTACTTTAGAAGCTTATCTAATTGTAATCAGACTTGACCCTACTATTATCAAAATCCAGAGCTCATTTCCTGGTTAACAGACCTTCTGCCTCTGTAAAATGTTGGGATTTTTCTAGAGCCCTAGAAATTAACCAGAGGTTAATTTGATGATTCAGTTTTTATCCAGAAAATTGACATTGGAACATTTTGGGAGGTGGAGGGATCTTTGTCAGCAATCAGCTCCGCCTGAAACCAGTTTAGTTTATGTTAATGAAAGAAGCCTAGAGATAGAATATAAATGACAGTAATAATGCTGACCTTTGCATTTGTATAACACAAATGATGTCGGGGATTTCAAGCCATTAGCACTTGCTTATCTGAACAGGCAGCCTCAGACCATCTACAGTGAGAGCAGCCTGCCCCTCTAGAAAGGCTGGCTCATCTGGAACTCTTTCCGAAGCCCTCCTTATCCTCAATAAAACACATCAAACCAAGTTCACCAGCTCTACTGAGCTCTGTCCCCACCAAAGAAAGCAGTTAGCTTTGGATCTTTATCTAAAAGCCATTCCTCATATGAGCTTCAGAAGCTCAGATTTAGCTTAGAACAAGTGAACATATATTTTACAATTCAAATGAGGGACCTTACGTTATTCCAATACTACTGAATCCAGCTCTAATGCTGAACGTGCTGGGGATTGATCAAAGCCATAAGGTTTACTTTCATGAGACAGTAAACAAAATTTAGAGCAAAACAAACAAAACTCTTGTGTTCCACTCCACCTCAAAGTGAATTGGCAAGTGCCCTCTCCACCACCAGGTGAGCATAAAATATCAGGAATATTTGTAAAGCAGCTTTAGAAAAACTTACCTTGGGAAGGGGATGGGATCCTATCTTAATGCCCCCAGTTTTCATAAAAAGCATGAATAAAACACCCTTCAGCTAAGAGTTTAGGCTGTGTTCTCCTATCTTCAGCTTCCCATCACGGAGACATATTGGCAGCCTCTACCACCCACAGACTACAGGCCAGTATTAGTCAGAAGGGCTTATCTGTGGCTACCTTCCTTTCAGTCAGTTTAAATTGCCAATGAATCACGAAAGGAAAATCACCCCCCCGTGCTTTCCCATCCTCAGGAGATGTCCTAGTTTTAATTAGCCAGTGCATCCAGTTGTGAGAGTCAGCAGATAATCATAATTTGGTATGCTAATCAAGTAAAATCAGTATAATAATCCAAATATATTATCTCTTTTCTTCAATAGTTGTATATTTGATACTTGATTTGATGTTTTACTTTTTATTGTAGACACAGACCGACAAGGCCTGGGGAAGAAGGGTGGAGAAAGGAGCAGAATGCCTCCACCTGGATAGGAAAGCAAATCACGTGTGTCCCTCGCTCATCTCCAGCCAAGGCTATAGTGTGAGTAGAAAGCTCTGGAAACACAGTGGCTCTCTTATAACTCACAGTAGCTGTTTTATCAAGTATGCTGTGATGTTGGCCCTACCTGCAAAATATGATAAAATGAAATCACCAATGGCTCTTCCAAGAAAAACAGAAAATCAACAAAGCACGATCAACTGAAGTTCTTTTATTCCCTAAGTAGTGTTCAATTTATTCTGCATTTTGAAATTTTATCTTGATATTACTTTCCACCTACATACCTCAAAGAGGTATTGTAAGTATTAAAATAATGTCTTAAAGTGCTTTGAAACAGGGATGAAATGTTTGTTCTTTGACATCGGAACAACCTCGTGGGTAGGTTTTTGTTACTATACGAATGACTTCAGCTTAGGTAAACACATGATTTCTAAATCACTGATATTTGTTCTAAATCCTGCTATGGCTCCTTCATGTTCAAATGTTTTGCACATCGGTTGCCCAAATCCAACTGATTCTTTGTGGATTCAGAGATAGTATGTATAACATCCATGGAATGTTATAGCAAGAATTTAGGAAAAGTCTCCAATCTCAGGGATTTTTATTACTTATCCGTGCCCTACAGCTGAGTTTTAAAAGGAAAAATTCATGGAAATGACTTGAGAATTCTGAACCATTGATGCACCTTTTTATATGGCCTGATATACCAAAACACTGCTATAAAGGCTTTAAAAATCCTCTTACATTATGCTTGATAGTCTCAGCAGGCAATTAAAAAGCGGTTAAAAATAAAGTTAGCTGACTCATTTTGGTAGTTTAGCTGATGATGATTCTGGCAGCTTCATTTAACAGATAATGTTATCATAGAAAGCAGCACAACTTTAACAATAGAGCAAATTTCTCTAAAACAATTGCAGAAGAGAATTGATAGTGTATTCTTTGGTTTTCTGTGGCTCTTTTTGGGGGGCAAAATTCTTAAAAAACTAAACCCACTCAAACACCACAGCATGTTTTGTAAGAGTCAGATGTCTCCAAGAAACTTAACAACTGGAGACAAGTGACTTCCTCATGAAAACAGAATAGTCCTACAACATTAGCAGTCTCAAAAAAAAAAAAAAAAAGAAGAAGAAAGAAAACAAAAACATACAAAACAGAAACAAGGAGAAGTATTCTACTTAAAGGGAATTGGAATATAATGGCTTCTGGGTCCCCAATTTTTTTTTCTAGGTCTGATTTTTTTTTTTAAGACTATTGAAATACTTATTTAGAAACTAGCTTTTAAATGCTTGATTAACTACCTGTTAAGACAATTGATTAAGGTTAGCTTTAGTAATTTTAAAGCATTCTTTTAGATAAACTGCCTTTCAAACTTTGAACCATGAACTATTTTTATTTAGGAAGTCATGTGAAGCGTAATTCATGATGTTTTTTCCAGTCTTCTCAGGTTTAATGCCTTACGTATGAGAGAGAATAAAGTGATTTTGATAGTTTAAAAAAATATATATATTTAGGAATAAGGCAATAGCTTAATTTTAACATTCACTTTTATAATTAAAAAGAATTCATGTCTGTCCATGTAGACAAATTATTTTAACAAGAAACACCACCTGTATTATCAGATTCTGCAGTTATTCCTAGATTAGTTATTCTTGGCAACGGTACTGTAAAACTGTCACCCTGTGTGTGTGTGTGTGTGCACGTGCATGCGTGCGCACACGCGTGTGCGCAAGCCTGAGGGCATACACGCTCACGTTCCTATGTGTACACACCAGGATTCTATTAAAAGATCGTAAATGCCACCTTATTTTCACAACCCAATTAAAACATACAATAAATTTAGTCACTGATAAACAAAAATTGATGAGAACCATGGAAACCTCTTAAACTAGGAATCAGGAAGACCTGAAATTAAGAAACAAAAGAAGTTGCTAAAATTACACAGTCAAGGTAAGAATTTGTAATGTAAATGTCACCCCCAAACACTTAAAGGTGTGAAAGTTTTTTATTAGGAAGGGCCTTCATAGCTACATTTGCTGATAAATTCTTAAGCTGCTCATAATGGAAAAATTATTTTTAAATGGGTCGTGATGAAGAAATTATTAAGGTGGTCATAATGGATAAAGTACTCTCTCTTGTTTCCCAGAGAGATTCAAAGGCCTTTCTTGAGTTGGACCCAGGTGAGGGGACATCTGTGTTCCTTAGTCCACACTCCCATCTGCTGCCCTGCACTGCGTTCTTCTCTTAGGCAGCTGAGAACGACAGCAGGAGAGAGAAGCTAGGGGAAATTTTTTTTTTTAATTAATTTATTTATTTTATATTTATTTTTGGCTGTGTTGGGTCTTCGTTTCTGTGCGAGGGCTTCCTCCAGTTGCGGCGGGCGGGAGCCGCTCTTCACCGTGGTGCGTGGGCCTCTCACTGTCGCGGCCTCTCCCGTTGCGGAGCACAGGCTCCGGACGCGCAGGCTCAGTAGTTGTGGCTCACGGGCCCAGCCGCTCCGCGGCATGTGGGGTCTTCCCGGACCGGGGCACGAACCCGTGTCCCTTGCATTGGTAGGCGGATTCTTAACCACTGTGCCACCAGGGAAGCCCCTAGGGGAAATTTTTAAATCGTGATATCCTATTCAATTTAAAATCCTGACTGTGCCGTGATACCCATACATGACACTCCCACTGGTATCTAGCAGTCATCACACTGCTCCCAAGCTCACAGCTTCTCCCTTTAAATAGTACCTGTTGCAATCTTAGACTGAAGTTAGTGCATCTAGATTTTGGGGGTTTGAAGAACCTGACTGTTACGGGCTACATTGCATCCACCCCTCCAGATTCATACTTTGAAGCCCCCAAAACCTCAGAATGTGAGTGCGTTTGGAGAAAAGGCCTTTAAAGAGGTGATTAAGTTAAAATGAGGCCATTAGGGTGGTCCCTAATCCCATCTGACTAGTGTCCTTATAAAAAGGGGAAATGTGAACACACAGAGCAGCACTAGGGGTGTGTGAACACACAGAGGAGAGATGATGTGAGGACATAGCAAAGAAGGAGGCTGACTGCCAGCCAAGGAGCGAGGCCTCAGGAGAAACCAGTCCTGCTGACACCTTAATCTTGGACTTCTAGCCTCCAAAACTCTGAGAAAATTAATTTCTGTTGTTTAAGCCAACCGGTCTGTGGTATTTTGTCATGGCAGCCCCAGAAAACTAATCCGCTGGCTAAAGGATCGGTTACGTTTTTCCAAAGGTTAGGGTAGATTTTTAACATTCCACTGAGGGACTAAAGGGCCCTAACCCAAAAATGCAGTTAAGCAAATAAAGCACTAACTTGAGAGCAAAGTCTCGACAAAATCCATGCTGCTAATGCATGGTTTATGAACAAGAAGCATGGTCAGCATTAGAGGAAAACATGCACCTAGAACTTAGTATGTTCCAAGCACAGTACCATATAAACTCATTGTGTCTTCACAAACCCCATGGGGGAGGCGCTCTTTGACAGAAGAGGGAATGGGGTCCCATGGAGGTTGAGCAACTTGCCCAAGGTCACCTAGCTAACAAGGATACCTACCCAACAGTCTGCTCCAGTCTTTGCTCTTAAACAGTAATCCATGTGGCTTCTTTAGTAAGTAGATCTAATACTTGTTACCCCTCCGTCACCAACCCAACAGAGGACAGTGAAATGTGGTGAGAGGATCACTAGCCTGGAAGGCTGAAGGACCTAAATTCAGATTCAAACTCTTACTCCTTATTCCTCCAGGCAGTTTCCTTATCTGAATAATGGGAATGATAATACTTGCTGCTGTGAGGCTCCACTGAGATAATTATATGAAAGTGCCTGCAGGTGGGATTAGCCCCAGGCATTGCAGACTTGTTTACAGGGTCTGAGATTCCTTTTAAAGATAATTCAGAGGGGCTCTCTGCTGAGTGGCAACCCACCATCCACCAGGGCTTTTCCGTCCATCAAAGGCTTACTTCCGCTTCCAGTTAGTCTTACATCTGTAGTGCATGAGGGCTCAACCATGCCCACCCGTACGTACAGGTCCACTACCCCTTGCCCTCAGTAAACCATCATGTGGACAGGTAAGAATGGCAGGGAAAAGAGGGCCTCACTCTCCCTTCCCTAGCCCCTGGAGGTCTTCTCTCCCACCTTCACTAGGCTTCTGGAGAGCCCTTAGAAATATCACATTTAGGAAAAGCAGCCTTTGGGTGAAAGGCATTTTTGTGTGCGGCTCGTTGAAAGAATGGAAAGGCCAGCCTATTGAATAAGGTGAGGAGGGTAGATCAGATCGTCTGGTGGTCCCCTCAGGAGCCTACAGAACCCGCATGAGGTCCCTCCCTCCCACACCCAGCTACCCAAAGTGCATTCAGGCTCCCACCACCACCCCCCAACCCCTCCAGGCCCATGTGGCTGAAGGCACCCTAATGCCAGACCAGCCTTTCCTGAGACCAGCCTCAGATGTTGCGATTGGATCCGGTCCGCCCAGATTGTAAATACTGGCCATCCAGATAACCTCTGTGGCTCCCTTGCAGGCCTTCCGCAGCCTGGGCCTTTTGGAACCACAGCTGATAATGTGAGCTGTCAGTCGGCCACCCCCATCTCTCAGACTTGGTCTCGTCCGCATTGTCCATGCCTCTGCCGTCCACCTGTTTGGGCTGATGACAACATTTCATTATTTCCCTTCCTAGTCATAAGGTTAGCCCGGGCCTCTCGATGGGGAGGGAAACACTCTCCAGAGAACCTGCTGTAGAAATCGACACTCCCCACACATGCTTGCATTCCTGTCAGCTCACATTACTGCAGCTGCTCCCATGTCTGGATCTAAACCCTCATCTTGTGCCCGGCGCAGCTGAATTACCTTGCCCAGGGAGCTTTTAACATCTTGGCAGGGACAGAGCACAAGCCTACCCCACTGGAGACTAGCTGGGCTGCGCCCTGTATTTGATAGCCATCTTAACATATTCAGGGCCATAGGAATTTTTTCCCCCCTGTGCTGCTGGTTTCTTTCCATACTACTAAACTTTGCAAAATAAATGACAAGAATGCCGCAGGCCCAGCTAAATTCAGTGCACAATCTCTAGCTGTGCAGCATAGCCAAAGGGACATGCACGGGCTTGCTTTTCCCTCTCATGGAAATAAACAATCCAAGAAGCAGAGCACTCACTTTTTATTTACTTATTTATTTATTTATTCATTTATTCATTCATTTATTTATTTATGGCTGCGTTGGGTCTTTGTTGCTGCGCGCGGGCTTTCTCTAGTTGCGGTGAGCGGGGGCTACTCTCCGTTGCGGTGCACGGGCTTCTCATTGCGGTGGCTTCTCTTGTTGCGGAGCACGGGCTCTAGGCACACGGGCTCAGTAGCTGTAGTTCAAGGGCTCTAGAGCACAGGCTCAGTAGTTGTGGCGCACGGGCTTAGTTGCTCTGCAGCACGTGGTATCTTCCCAGACCAGGGATCGAACCCGGATTCTTAACCACTGCACCACCAGGAAGCCCCAGAGCACTCACTTTTTTTAGGACCAGATGTTCATTCACCTCATGACGTGGGTTGTCCCTGCCAGTAAAGAGCAGGGAGCCCAGTGGTCCAGACTGACCAGATCAGTGTGGTACCCGACACCCGAGAATGTCATCTAGCCGTTCCCCACGGTATATTCTTGCCACACCTCAAGTGAATGGCCGAAGGGTCCAAGCCCAAACTACCATCTAACTGAAAGCTATTACAATCTAGGATTTTAAAGTTACATATCCTAGACCGTCACAAGGCGTAGTAGACCACGTGCAGTTGAGTTTTGCCATTTCTTTCCGTTTGAGGGATCCCCATACGTAATTGTCCACAGTTGTTATGCGGCATCAGAGCGCCAGCATGAAGTCTTGTGTCCAGGAGAAGTTCACTGATTCCAAACATATTACACAGCTGTCACGTTAGTTTTTACACAGAAAATGATTCTCTGCAAACTTAGCCAAGATGATTTATTAGCTTTGATCTTCTAATTGAACTGTGTTTCTCTCCCTTGCCATCTTCCTCCATCATTTTCCAATTAACCTGATGGGGCAAAAGAAAAGTTGCCCCAAAACCATCTTCACTCTGATAAGTGTTTTTTAATAACGTTTAACAGCAATGTTTTAGTGCCCCCTACTGGTATGTGACATTAGTGGTCCATTTGCAAAAAAGGTTCACTTACCTTTTAGAGAAAAGATAATAAAAGATAACTCATAGAAAAGAAAAAAGAGAGAGAGTCTTTTATGAGCCTTTAAAATTTGTCTAATTTTTATACTATGTAAATACTTAAGAGTACTAGATACTCCACCATTTTTATTATTGTTCATTGTATAGGCATATTTTAACATCAAACATCTTGATTGATCTATATGTTTCACTCTATCCAGTATTTAGTTGGGGTGAAAAAAACTTATATCAGTTTCATTTTGGGAACTGGATCATTTTTATTTAATAAGTAAATATACTCGTTAAGAGAGTATTTCCATTAGATCTTCACACCCTCTCTGAGGCTGCTTATTAGTCTAAAATAGAACCTTTGTTTCACTTCAGAAAAAGGGAGGAAGTAGGCTTTGGGAATGGGTCCATCTTTAAAGGAAATTTATGCTTTGGATTTTCATGAACAATGGATAATAATTATGGAGGCAGATTGCTGAATAGCCGTTATGATAAAATTCAAAATCCCAGTAAGGAGAAAGGACAAACACTCCGTGCTGTAAGAGATCAGGAGACTGAAGAACTACTAGACGGGACAGGAAGTAAGGCAGAGAGGTGGCGGGGCGGGGGCGGGGTAAGAGTTGGAACTGGAGTGATGATTAATTAAATGTGGAGAAAGATTTTTGTCCCTGATAAAGCAAGCCCTGTTTTAGATAGTAAAATAATTATGGAGCAACGATTTGCACTTAGAAACCATTTTTTTCTCATTGTATTTGGGTAGAATGTGCAGCCAACTAGGGCAAAGGGAGCCCATATGGCCTAGAGCTCTCTGTCTACTCCTAGCCAACACTAAAGGGGAGAAAATGTAAGCAGGCGTCCAAGAGCGCTCCACAGCCAACTGGAGCCTGGTCTGTGCTGAAAGGTCCCAAGGGCCCAAGAGGGGAAGATACACAGTGATTCGGGCTTTCCACTTCAGTCAGTGATGGGCGAGCCTGTTTTTGAAAGCCAGAGGGAAACTAGAGATAGCTTCATGTCAAAAATGGGCCAAATGAAACCTTTTCACTCATAATCTTGTGCCAGGTTTGAAAGATTAGCCCTGACAGTGAAAACCACTCTCAAAGTATTAGATCCTCACAAAGAGCAAAGCTTAGCAGGAAATTTAAATTTCCCGAAATACTCTCCTCAAGGATTTTCTAAGCTGTTTTCAATCCTTTAGACTTGACCTTCTACTCAGACTTTTTTCCCTTATCCTACTTTTAATTTTAAAATTCACTGGAGGAGCATTTAAGATACATTTGTCATATAACTTTTATTTCTGTCACTTATTTCCACCTCTTGCTTTTAAAATCTGTTAAGTGAGAAGTGAACATTTCATCAAGGCATATACTTAAAATGTCCAAAACCATGGAATGTCTCAGTATGTTCTGCCAAAATCTTAATTCTAGGTATTTTAGCTTCAATTTTAATAACTGCCATTATTAGTCATACTGTAGGGGAAGAAAAGCTGCCTTAACTGACAGTTCTTCTAAAACCAAACCTACCCATTATAATTTCGCAGGAGCTAGACAACTTGAAAACTGTCTCCAGGGCCTATTTCTCATAAGGTCAGAAGCACATTATAAATTTAACTCAACTTTACATCTCAGCTCACACTCTAGGGGAAGGGAAGGGACAGGACAATTTTTTTTTTTTTAATAACCAAGCCTATTAAAATACAGATCGTTATTATGAAAGAGCTCATGTTCATCTGCATTCCATAGCTAGACTAAAATACCTAGCTCAAAAAAAGAATAAAAATAGACTGTCACCTACGAACACATTATGGCTTATCCAGTCTTGAATGGGGATGTGGGGCTTCTTGTTCTGAAATCACCACCCCTACAGGTAGGTAAAGTTGGAAACCCTGATATAAAAAGCAGTTGCCCTGATTTTCTTTATGCTGAGTTCTTACCACTAACTTAGAGAAAACCTAGGATTGCATAGCTGTTCAACAAGATACTCACTGATGCTTCCTTACACAGTGTTTATGAATAAGAACTAACATTTAATTCCTGCTAATTATGTGTCAGGCGCTGTGTTAAGCACTATATTATACAACATAGCACGACCCTATAGGCTAGGAACTGAGTTTTACAATCGCTGTCAGATGGGGAAACTGAGGCAGAGAGGCAGGAAGTAATTGACGCACAGTGACACAGCTGGTCATGGAGCCAGGCTGCCCGTGTCAGTGATCTAAGTGTTGTTTGCTGCACGGACACTGGGCCACACTGCCCTGTGGGAGCAAGCGGGGAGTCTGGGGCTCGCGCTGCAGCGAGTGCCTGGGAGGAGGCCCCCCCGCCCCGCCCCCCGCCCCCCCCACCGCAGCCAAGTGCTGAGCTGTGTCTTTCAGGGATGGTAAGGAGTTTCCCAATCAGAGAAGGGGGGGTGGTGCTCTAAACAGGGAGAAGAGCAAATGGAAAGGTGCAAAGGGATAAAGTTTGCCGTTTAATCAGTGCAGGGCTATGGAGGGCTTTTGCGGGGTAGGTAGGGGTGGGGAGAGGCTTTTTAAAAAGAAGGTGATCATTATCAACACTGTGCTTTAAAACGAGATCACCCTGGAGAAATGGTGTGATCTATTTTTAGCTCTTTTAATCATGCACATAGAAGCGAATTCAACCCCATTGTTCTTGGGGAAGACAGGAAAGTGAAGCTTCAGAAGACGCAAAGTGCTCTACTATTATCTTCTCCTAAGACTATGTTCCGTATATTATATTTTCATGAGTGGAACACCTCCTCCCCGAATCTGGATTTAGCCCACTCTATGCTTATACATTATAAAATGATCTTACAAATGTGCTGAGCAGATGTTTGCAAGGATGGTGGAACTGAGGGAGAGATCTGGAGGTTTGATGCCTTCTCCACCTGTAACTGGATGGAGAGTGGGAAAAGGACTGGGTGGCTCAACATGGATGAGGCTGAGCTCTCTGTCCCTCAAGTGAGGGGAATCGAGAAAACTGACCTGAACTTGGGGAGATCTTTAGGACAGGAAAGTAGGTGGAGGTTTTCATATATTGGGATAGTTTAAGAAAACCTTGTCATTCTGTTATATTTTCATCAAACATTTATTGAGTTTCAACTCTGCCAGCTAGCAGGCTAAACCTTGTTCACTGACAATGAACAAGGCACATTTTGGGAACTTTGGCAGCTTTGCTTAAAAAGAAAAAAAAAAGCAACCTCTTAGCTCTATTCTTCATGCCACTGATTTGGTAGTTATGGGTAAGGCCAAGAAGCGTCCTAAATATTGCTTATTGAAAACCACCACAAGAGGTGATGGGTTGGGGGAATGCCCTGGTTGTCCAGTGGTTAGGACTCGGAGTTTTCTCTGCTGTGGACCCGGGGTTCAATCCCTGGTTGGGGAACTAAGATCCCACAAGCTGCATGGTACAGCCAAAAAAAAAAAAAAAAAAAAAAAAAAAAAAAAAAAAAAAAAAATGGGAATCCCAAAAAAAAAAAAAAAAAAAAACAGTGGGAATCCCAAAGAATTTAAGAATTGAAAACAAATGATGTTGAGAAAGGGGTACCATGACTCAATTTCTATCTTAAAAAAAATATGTACCCTGGACATGTCTGTTGGGTAGACACAGTGCTTTCCAGACCCAACTTCTCCTCCTAGATGGAATTGACCTGCCTACAGCCCCTAGCTCAGGGAAGCTGCCCTGGCCTGGTTGGGGCAGTGTTGACCAGGATTGAATAAAAAGGATCAGAGGTTCTGATCCCAGGGCCAGCCATCCACAGACAGGATCATGAGGTGGCCTAAAAGGATGGTTCTGGCCAGTATAGACTATGGTTATTACTAAGCCAGCCAGATGGGCTCCTTCCAAGTTTAAGTATACAGGGTTGAGACAAAGTTGGCTCGTTGGTAGGGAGAGGAGGCCAGGGCCGCAGTAGCAAGAGCATGCAGTTCATAAGAACCGGGCAGAGAGGGGCTTCCCTGGTGGTGCAGCGGTTAAGAATCCGCCTGCCAATGCAGGGGACACGGGTTTGAGCCCTGGTCCAGGAAGATCCCACATGCCGCGGAGTAACTAAGCCCGTGTGCCACAGCTACTGAGCCTGCTCTCTACAGCCTGTGAGCCACAGCTACTGAGCCCTTATGCCACACCTACTGAAGCCCGCATGCCTAGAGCCCATGCTCCACAACAAGAGAAGCCACTGCAATGAGAAGCCCACGCACTGCAACGAAGAGTAGCCCCCGCTCGCCACACCTAGAGAAAGTCCACGTGCGGCAACGAAGACCCAATGCAGGAAAGGGAGGGAGGGAGGGAGGGAGGGAGACCAGGCAGAGGAGCTGGCTCCCAGAAGGGCCTCTGATCCAGGTCAAGTCCATGTGGACTTATCACAAATCCTTTTTCTCTTAAGGGGGTTTGAGTGAGTGAGTCTTTGCTTCTGAAGTAACTAGTGCCTAGAAACCATCCCAGGAGTAGTGTGGAAGATGGATTGGCAGAAAGGCAGATTTTTGGCAACTCTGCATTTGATTAAATATTTTATCGCTCTCCTTTCAAATTATTAGTCCAATTGTTTTACATTAGATGCTGTCACTTGTCATTTTCTTCAGGCATTTTCTTCTCACTTCGTACTCCAGAATAGCTGACATTGTGTTCCTTAAACTTTGCATCTAGTGGGTCCTCTATAAATGTTACATCTAGAAAGCATGGTGTGCTTAAAGACAACAGTCTACTCCTCGTAAGCTTTTTGACCAACAGGAAATTCAGGTTTCATAAACATAGTAGAACTCCAGTTTGGAGAATTAAGATGATTAAATGTTTGTAAACACTTAGCATTGTTTCTGAATGTTAATTGAAGTGTTTGTTGAGTGCCTACCATGTGTAGGCTCAATGTTCTGCTCACTCCTTTTTTTTAAGTCAATAAATTTTTATTTGAGGAATTTCGTATGCTGTGATTCCTTCCACTGCCAGTCCTCCAAAGTTTGATTCTTAATCTTCCAGATAGCCCTTTTATTTTATTTTATTTTTTTCTGCAGTACGCGGGCCTCTCACTGCTGCCACAGCAGTGGCAGTGCTCTCCCGTTGCGGAGCACAGGCTCCGGACGCGCAGGCTCAGCGGCCGTGGCTCACGGGCCCAGCCGCTCCGCGGCATGTGGGATCTTCCCGGACCGGGACACGAACCCGTGTCCCCTGCATCGGCGGGTGGACTCTCAACCACTGCGCCACCAGGGAAGCCCTGGATAGCCCTTTTAAAAAGAACTTTTGCTCAAGCTACTGTTGTCGAGTCACTTAGTCCACAATTCTTTTAGATGGGTTTCTTTGATCTATACTTAAATGTGGACATACTTCAAAAATTACCCACCTGTAATCTTTGGAAAGCAATTTCTTCAAACAATTTACTTTTAAAAATAAATTTATTTTATTTATTTTTGGCTGCGTTGGGTCTTCATTGCTGCGCACTGGCTTTCTCTAGTTGTGGCGAGGGGGGGCTACTCTTCATTGCGGTGCACGGGCTTCTCATTGCGGTGGCTTCTCTTGTTGCAGAGCACGGGCTCTAGGCAGGCGGGCTTCAGTAGTTGTGGCGCGTGGGCTTCAGTAGTTGTGGCTCGTGGGCTTTAGAGCGCAGGCTCAGTAGTTGTGGCGCACAGGCTTAGTTGCT
>NW_021147110.1:0-8130 GCF_002837175.3 Physeter macrocephalus
TGTGTGTGTGTGTGTGTGTGTGTGTGTGTGTGTGTGTGTGTGAGAGAGTATGTGTGACAAACAGTGACTTTATTCATTGAATCGTTCACCAAGCTCCAACTATGGTCAAGGCACTGTGCTGGATGTCTGGGGATACATTAAAAAAAAAATTGGTCAGCTGGCTATCTGCTCAGTCAGCTGACTGACAAGGACAAGGAGGGATCCTAGATACTGAATGACAAGCCTGTGCCAGGCCTTAGAAGGAGTGAGAGGCAGGACGTGGGGGAAGAGCAGAGAGAGTCGCGGTGGGGCAAAAGCAAGGAAGTAGGAGGACCGCGTGAGGGGCAGCTCCGCGTGAGGCTGGCGGCCTCACCTGGACTTGACATGCCCTTCCTAACTGTGCTCATGTCCCTGACTCCATGGACACCTGTGCTCTGGGCACAGCATCACAGACTCCACTAGCAGCCTGCGTTCATTCAACAGTCCATCGATTGGACACGTAGTTGCGGGGCCTACACTGGGCACCAGCCACTTGCTACTTGGGAAACATTCAGTGAACTGACCGGTGCTCTACGGATCTTGACCCAAGTTCCACTGTGAGGCCAGAACTGTGGCTGATGGGGCAACAGAGTGACCCACACGTGTGTAATGAACGTTGCAGCCTCTTTGATGGGAGTTTCCGGAATTAGGGATCGTATGAAAGATGCAATGCTCCTCCCCCCACCAAAGGGAAGAGAATCTGACTCGAGATACGCC
The DNA here is from genome assembly GCF_002837175.3 of Physeter macrocephalus. NCBI lineage: Eukaryota > Metazoa > Chordata > Mammalia > Artiodactyla > Physeteridae > Physeter > Physeter macrocephalus. The sequence continues at coordinate 736 of NW_021147110.1, forward strand.
CTGTTTACTCCATTCTCCTGTGTCATTTTTAACACAGAAATAACTGATCCAAGAAGAGCTACCCTTTATTGACCAAGTACATTGAGTCGAGGTCCTTCATTCATCGAGGAAACAAGTTCTAAGCACCGACCAGACACCGGGTCTCCGCTACTGGGGCCAGTCTGGGGATGCAGGGATGATGGGGGCTGCAACCTGCAAGCAGATGACTGCCCCCTGTTGTACGAGAAAAGCCATGGCAGGATTTAAATCATGGAACCCTAGGAACACAGAAGAGAGCCTCTGACCCCTGCCATAGTGTGCGGGGTCGGGGGGCGGGTGTGTGTGGTGTGTGGGTGTTTGGTCAGGACACACTTCTCAGGGGTGGGGAGGTTCTTCAGGTGGCACTTCGATCATCCACAGTTTACAGACACAAGCTGAAGAGCAGAGACATGAGCACGGGTGGAGCCAGGTCTCCATTCTCAGTCTTTTGGCTCCAGACCACCATGGCAGCTGGGTCAGCTCCAGAGCTGTCATGCAGCCGCTAAAAACACTTCCTCTGCCTCTGCTTGCCTCTCAGTTCCTTACATCTGATAAATAGAGTGAGACTGGTGGAGACATAACTGGGGGAGAGTTGATTGCAAAGCCTCTCTGGTATGGCAGAGTGCCTCCCCACAGGGGAGGTTGAAGTCCTGCCCGGCCGTTGGCTCTGAGGCCATCCTTTTGCGCCGGTGGACTCCAGTTTCTTGGCTGCAAGGCAGCTCCTGCGAAGGCAAACACAGAGAGGGTCTTAGAACCTTTCAGGGTGGCTTTGCCCTACTGGGTGCCTGCATTTCACAGGTGGACATGGTATTGGGACAATGATGACTTTCCTGTCACGGAACATCTGCATCTCGGCACCTGGATCACAAGCCAAGTGGGTTGTCGTGACCGCAAAGAAGACGGGCTTTGCAGGCGGGCAGAACTAGGGTTTGACTCCCAGATCCAGCCTTTACTGCATCAGCGACCTAACCCCTTTGAGCCTGTTTCCTTGTCTATGGAAGGCGGGGGTTGATACTTCTCTGGATCTGTGGGAAATAGAACCGCATATGCCCGGCTCCCATTAGCTCAGCAACTAGGCTCCGGGTGAACCATTGTACACTGCGCCCTGTGGTAGGGACACATCAGTGTGGAGGCAAGCATGCCGGGGGCCTCTGGGCATCTACTCCACCCTCTGGCTGGGGTGGGGGTTGGGGTGGTGGTGGTGGAACTGGTGCCATTTCCATCTTTTTAATTGTCTTTACATATCAAAGGCACACACTTCATTTCATACTTAGGTGTGCTCTGCTCAGAGGAGTTGTACTGAATGAAGTCAGTCCTCACGGTTGAGCCTGTAGCAGGCAGAAGCAGCAGTGGGGACACCTAAGGAGTTGCAGGAAGGTGCTGTCAGATTCCCTAAGAGGGTCCCCATACTGAGCGCGCAGCTGATCCTTGCCTCCCTGACGACCACAGGGGACTAGTAAATCAAACCCTTGCATAGGGAGGACCCGTTAATATACTTTCTCCTGTCCTAACAGAAACTCGGACTATAAACTGTAGTGAAAATCTCATCAAAACAAAGTCCATGGGTAGGGCAGTTCAAAGCCTGTTCAATTTACTGGGTCACAGATACCATAAAGTGACAGATTTTTTCCCCATTGTTCAGCTTATCCCTCCTCACTGCGAAGCAGGTGTTCACCCTGGATCCCTCTGTGCTTCCAAAACTGTGGCCAAATTCCAAAGGTCATATTCAGAGGCAACAGTGGGCCCGTACCTGTTCTTAGCAAGGAAGCCTTTCCCAGAAAAACGCAGCCATCAGATTGCATTTCAAATCAGCTCATTGTGAACCACAGTAAAACGTGTGTCCCTGTGGGGAATTCATAATGAAATCTCCATCACCTTCCATTCGGTAAAAATATCAAATCTGGTAACTGTGACTTTCCAGCCAGGTACTCCCCAGGAAAGATGGAAATTGCTCTACCCAGCCTGACAGCTGAACCTAAGAAGGAATCAGACAGATGAGGAGGGAGGAAGGGCATGTAAGATGGAGGGAACAGCACGTGTGAGGTTGTGACATCTGTGGGTGGTGGGGGTGGGGGAGAGGGAGGACGAGTGTGAGCACACCGGCCATCTGATGAACAGAAAGAGGTCTGGGTGCGCTGGAATATCAGGTGGGGCTTGGAGCAGAAGGGGGGGGGGTCTGGTGAAGATCAGGAGTTTGGGGGCAGGCAAGGCCTGCTGTGCTTAGTCCAGGAGGCTGGACATTATCCTAAGAGCAGCGGGCAGCCCCTGCAGAGTTTTGAGCAGGGGTGTCATGCCCAGGTTAGGACTTAAGAAAGCTTCCTCAGGCAGTAGGATAGACCATGCGTTGGAAAGCATCAGGATTGCTGGTGGTGGTCAAGGAGAGAGACGAGGGTGACGTGGACTAGGGAACTCACTGTGCCGACGGAGGGAAGTGTCAGGACTTTACTTAGAAAGACTTAGGAGGCAGAAAGGTGGGGCTTGATGATTGAGAGGGTGGTGAGGGAGAGGCAGCAGGCAAGGGTGGCTTTAAGGATCTCTGGCCTGAGCAGCTGGGGAGAAGGCTGCCTTGCCCTGAGTTAGGCAACAGTAGAGGAGGTGCAGCTATGTGGGGAGGGGTTGTGGATGGGTTCCGTTTGGACTTGTTGCGTATTCCTTGCCTTTGGGGCTCAAACACCTATTACCTGAATGACTTGGGGGAGCTGACCTAACCTCTCTGTGCCCAAGATGCCTCAACTGTGATAGGGGAATGAGACTAATAATTAAGAAAAAGACTAATTTCTGTTTCACTTATTTATTTATTAAAGAAAACATTTTTTAATCTTACAGCACAGTGCCTTGAAAAGTACAGTAGTACAGTACAACAGCTGGCATACAGGGGCTGGTGTTTCATTTATTTAGATTATGAGAATGTCCTCCTTTTACACAGCAGTGCTGTTTTACTGTCAGGTACTCCCTAGGTATAATGGGAATGTATCTACTTTTCCATATATCTGCTTGGTTTTACATATCTGCTTTGTGTATTTTCACCATGTAGCATGTATTGCCAACTGTAAAAGAAAAATAAATACATTCAAAGTAACAAGTGTTTGTCACGTGCATGCAGAATGGCAGTCCATCAGCCTGTCTCTCAGAGAAATAGCCCCCCTTCAGACCCTCCAATTCCTCCTCCTGTAGCCCCTCACTCCCTCCAGGGAGTGGGCACAGGGCCTTTGGGACCAAGTTCGTCTAACACTTCTCTTCCCTGTGACGTCATCTCCAGTGTCCGAGAGGTTGCCTAGCACTTGTTGAGTGCAGTCTCCCTGTGGACCTGTCAGTTGACTAGGGAAGTCTGTAGTTTAGGAGAGAGGATTGAGCCTGATATGTGGAACTGGAAACCATCAGTGTGTGACTGCCTAGCAGGGAGGTGATGAAGCCACAGATACCTAGATTTGAATCGAGGCCCCACCACTTATTCCTTCTGTGACTTTGGGCAGGTTACTTAACCTCTCCGTGGCTCAGTTTCCTCAACTGTAAGATGAGGATGATGGTCCTATTCTGGGATAATAACTCCTTTTTGCTTCCTTGATGTAGATCACAAACATAGAACCTTTTGATAACTATACACAGTGCTGTTCGAGCGTCGATTACTTCCAGGGCAAAAAGGGAAGCTCTCTGCTTATAGACTTACCTACTTTGGACAGGCATGAAAGATGCCTGGCTCATATTTACCATGTTGACAAGGCTGAACTTCACCTGAGCCCTGAAAACAGCCACAGTAAAGAAATCTCTGCAGACTTTTGTGTTCCCGGAATGACTTACTGCAAAGGACCACCCTTCCCCTTATGACTCAAGATAAGGCTTCTCATAAGTCTCAGGTGACTCCTGGGTTTACCTGCTACAAGGCCAAATACAGACCTTCCTCCTTGTCCTTAAAGGGCAGATACAGACCCTCCAGCTCCTTGTTTTTTGTCTCATGACTAGTAGCTGAGATTAAGAGTCAGTCCTCCTGAAACTAGCTAGTCACAAAGATAATCATTTCCTGTTCAGTTGACTGAGACTTCCCCTGAACTGTTTTCCCACCTGCAAAAGTCCCCACTGGAACTTGCCTACTACTCTCTATGAAATGAAGTACAGTGCAAAACCACCCTGCTGACAGTCTGATCTTCAGATCTGGGGTGCTCTCCCAATTGCAATTGGTAGAATAAAGTCAGTCTCTTTATTAGTTTGTGTTTTGTCTTTCCCAGTGTGATGTATCACACGGGGTGTGAGTGGTAAGAACTAGGTAAGAAAATAATCAAGTAACAGGAGCTGCTTCTCACGTAGGCACGCAACAACACAAATTACCAGGCAGTCAGGGAGAAGCCCGCCCCCACCCCCCCTTCCAACCCCAGTAAGCCCACCACGACCATGCGTCGTCTGCGAGGTCATCTCCAGCGGCCGGAAGCTCTTCCTGCGACTCCAGAAGCGATCGTCCCTTCTACTCTCCAAGCTCCTGGGAGAGGTGCTCCGGTGCGCGGCCGGGAGGGGCGGGCACTGCCTTCTCTTCTCCGAATCCCCCAGCCCTACTGCCGCCGTCCCCGGGGAGGAACCTACTCTCCTTCAGGCCACTCCCGGCTCCCTCCCGGCCCAATACAACCCAGGGGAGGCCCAAGAGGACCCTACTTCTATAAGGGGCGGGGGGGGGGGCGGGTGGTGGTGGCTGGGAGTGGGTGGGGAATGTCCCATCCCTATGACTTCAGACGCAGGCCCGCAGACTCCTCCTCCCGTGGAGGGCGGGTAGCCTCTATAGGACGCCGGAGGACTCCTCCCCTCGGTGGTCTTAACCCTTCTTTTCCCGGCGCGCCGCCCCCCGCCCCCCACTCCCGCCGTCCCGCCAGGCCTGAGGATGGGAGGCGGAGTACTGGCATCCAGATGGCGGAAACCTGACCCCGGGAAAGAAGGTGCGAGAGCTAGGGATGGAGACAGGGACAGACACGCAGACAGAGGGAGACTTCTCCCTAGGACCGACCAGGTGTGCGTTAGTGTCCCAGCACCAGAATCCTTCTCTTTAGCCGATTGGGATCGGTGCTCTCTCTGAGAGAACAGTTGCTTTCCGCAGATGCCCTACCTCTTGAGTATCAGAATTGCTGTTGGACAGTCTGTGTGTGGCTTATTTCTCTTTCTCTAGTTGGGGATTGCCATTTTTAAGCCGAAAGAGACGATGTTGAAACTTCCAATGGGCCTTGGTCGACCCCCGGGATAACTGGGCTAGAATCAGTGTTCAACAGGTTCAGAAATAGTTTGTCTGTTTCCTTGGCATCACCTCCCTCCCCACCTCATGTCCCACCTCACAAAATGAGACAAAATAATTGAAGTGTCTTCAAGGCAAATGCGTTTCCTGTGTTGAAAGCATCAGAGGAATTCTTCCTCGAGAGTGTGTGAGAGAATTGGGTCATGGTGTGACACAACTAGGAATAGGCACATCCTTTTAACAGGCTCTTTGATTCCTGTGTTGGTGTGGAATGCTTGTGAAAACTTTTATCACATGAGTCGACAAGCAGCAGTGTATAATAATTAGAAAAGGCCCCTGTGCCTTGCTGTCCTCACCTGAAAATGGGTTAATTATTCTTAATAACGATACGAACTGAGGAGGGTTGTATTTGCGAGTAAGGAATGAGGCACGTAGAAATGTGCTGGCACGTTCCCTGTCATAACAACTACGGACGCTGCCACGGGGCAGGTTGTGGGTCAGGCCTTACCCTGCAGGAGCTCCAGGAAGAACTTCAAGATCACATTAGACATCTGTGTGCAGCCCTAGAGGCTCTTTCTTTCTCTGCCACGCTCCTCGAGCTTTTCCCTCACACCTGGGTGACCCCTCACCAGAAGCCTGGCTCTTCCGTTGGGCGTCTTCCCACCTGGAAACCACAAGCGGGCATCATCTTCTGTTGTGTGCGTCCTTCAGTTCATGCCGGTTCTGTCCTCAGATGGGTTGGGGCTGCTTCCATTGCGGGAGGATGCCCAGGGCTGGTAGCCAAGGGTGTGATGTTTTGCTGCTCCCGCATGGCACTGGAAACTCTCTGGGACCTGTCCCCAAACTCCTCTCCCCAAAGTCATCTCCCTCCACCCCAGAATTCACAGTTTACACTCAAGCTGGGTTCCAGTGCAGCCCCTGCCAGCCCAGTCACTCTCCTTCAGCCTCAAATTCCTCATCTGTAAAATGGCAGTAACTCTGCCTGCTGTTGAGGTTTGTTGGGAGACCTAAGGGAGATAACGGATGTAAAACACCTAGCGCCCATGACCTGACACGTGGAAGGCACTAAAAAAAACAGCAGCATCCTCCATCACACTCCTTTAATCCACATCACCTGGCGCGGGATAGTATGGTGACTCAGGCAATGTCTTTGGGTTGGACTGAGAAAGATGTGACATATTGGGGGCGTATTAGTCAGGCGTCTCCAGAGAAACACAACCAATAGAGATTTATTTTAGGGAATTGGATCATGGGGTTGTGGGTGCTGGCAGTTCTGATATCTATAGGTCAGGTCGGCTGGCTGGAACTCAGGTTGCAGTCTTGAGTCCGAAATCTGCAGGGGCAGGCCAGCAACTTTGAGTCTCACGCAGGGTTTCTCGGCTGCAGTCTTGAGGCTAAATTGTTTCATTCTCGGGAAGCCTCAATCCCTGCCCTTAAGGTTTTCAACTGATTGGATGAAGCCCCCGGCGCCCCCCCCCCCGCCCCATTATGGAGGGTAACCTGCTTCACTGAAAGTCTACTGATTGCGATGTCAATCACAGCCACAAATACCTTCATACAGCACCATCTAGTTGCTAACATCTGAACAACGGGGCACCAGAGCCAAGCCAAGCTGACTTTTAAATTATTCATCATAGTGGGGAAGCAGTACATGGAGAGACATCACCTCCCAAACTGAAGCTCTGACCAGTGGACTGTCTCTCTGGCTTCACTCATCTCTAAAATCTGTTCCCTGTCCTCAGAAGCCACGTGAGATGACGAAGGAAACTCGAGGCAGCGGTGATTTAAGCAGAGAGTTGGTGCAAGATCTTTATTCATGTGGGGCAAGTGACTGTGGAAGGAATGAAATGGGGTGAGATGATGAATTTATTGCCCCAGGCACCCCCCTGCCCCCAGGTAGCCGACTTCAATAGGGCTGGTTGGGGTTAATGCCTTGTGTAGAGGCTCACGAGTAACGTCATGTGTGTGGTTTGAGAAACTCGTGGGGCACATACAGATAGCATGGCCAAATATTCATTTCACAGAGTGAATGGAGGGAGAAGAAGAGAGAAAAGAAAGATCAAACGTGGGTTAGTTGTGAGTCAGTTTCTAAAGTCTCAGTATTTTTTTACAAGGGGTGTGTGTGTGTGTGTGTGTGTGTGTGTGTGTGTGTGTGTGTGTGTGTGAAA
>NW_021147110.1:13048-24397 GCF_002837175.3 Physeter macrocephalus
AACGGGAGGGGCCACAACAGTGAGAGGCCCGCGTACCGCAAAAAAAAAAAAAAAAAAAGAATCTGCCTTCCAATGCAGGGGACATGGCATGGGTTCGATCCCTGGTCGGGGAACTAAGGACCCACATGCCGCGGGACAACGAAGCCGGCGCGCCACAACAAAGAGCCCGCACGCCGCAACAAAAGATCCCGTGTGCGGCAACGAAGATCCCACGTGCCGCAACTAAGACCCGATGCAGCCAAATAAATAAATAAATAAATAAATAAACATTTTTTTTAAAAAACAGATCTCAGAAGACACATAAAAATTTTTTAAAATTTCATTAGTAACAAACTTGGCGCTGAAGCTCAAGATTCTATGTAAAACCAGGATAGGTGAAGCATCATGCAATTATGCTTCTCAACCTAAGCTGTGCATCAGATCTCCCGTGGAGAGGCTTTAAAAGCAGGACATCCCCAGAGAGTCTTAAGTAGTAGGTCTGGAATGTGGCCCCAGCATGAGCATTATCTGAAAACTTCTCTTATGAAAGCCGAGATTGCAGCTGTGGAACAGAACCATCCTTACAGGGGGAAATCATTTTAGATTTGAAATGTGAGACTCTTCTCTACAAGGAAAGCAGGTGTTCACCATGACCCGCTATGCTTCGCAGATATCTTAGGCTGAGGACAGGGACAGCATGTCCAACGCTTGTTTTAACACTGACCTTGTACTTGCTCTGCTCCACGTTCCTGAATCCAAAATTTTACAGTTAAAATCCCGCTTTTGCTAATGAAACTTAGTACTTTTTAGTTCTTGTCAGGATCCCTTGTGCTTAGTTACTTGAAAACATTTCTGAAACATTGTGGAGCTAACTTCATGGCGACAGATCAGAATAGTTCTTCGAAAATTAAAGATGGCTGAGAATTGTAACCGTTGATGCAGAAGGATCAGCTGTCGGCTTATCTGCTGAGTGTGCCGAGTTGCATTTTTAAACTTTTTAGTGTAATTTAGGTTATGAGATTAACTCCCGTGCTCAGATAAAGACCAAATGGGACCAGGATGTTTATTGTGAAAAGCACAACTGAGCAATCCCTTGTTTCATGCACACCCATGAACACCCACCTGCACAAACGTTCTCTTTCAGGGATCTCTTCTGGATATTTATCTGCACATTCCCAAATGATGGGCTTACTCTGCTATGTCCTGACTCATCGTCTTGCTAAAGACAAGGCTTTCAATCTAGTAGGCGTGTTACAGTGCCCAGCTTCTCCTTGGAGATCCAAAACAGGGTGTAGGCCTGCGCTCAGGACCCGCTCAGAGTGTGTCTGCCAAGAACGAGGCCTCACAGAGGAAACGATCCACATCTGTGGCAACATGAAGATCACGGGTTAGCCTTTTCCAAAGCAGGTCCAGGGGAGTCGTGGCGTGGTGGAGATCACACCCAGCAGCATCCCCGGGATTTTGGTTTAAGGAATTGGGTAGATGGCAGTGCCCATCCATGAGATGGGGAACATTGGTTTGGGGCCAGCAGCAGATTTGCAGGGCTTGTGGGTGGTCTGAGTGCAGACGTCCCATAGGTCTCGGCCTGTGGGGACTCTGGGGCCCAGCTGAGATTTCTTAGGTAGACTTGGTGATGGGCAAAGCCATCAGCGCACAGGGGGATACGGATGAAAACGAGTCAGATGGGTAAAAGCTCTGGGGGGTGATGTGGTCACCCAAAGATCATGTATAGAATGGAAGAGCATGGGGCAGAGGTTGCAAACCAGAGGAAAAGAAAACCAAGATTTAGGAGGGGATCAAAGTAAATGGACAGACAGTGAGACTTAGAAGTAATGGACTGAGAGGTAGGAGGAAAGCCAGGATGAGCTGCTGTCACAGACTCTGACACAGGAGAGCGTTTTTAAGAACGGAATGTCTCTGTGGCCAATACAGCACCGGGTACTACGGTTTGGCACATGGAGCTCTTGGGAGATGTTAGCAAGGGCATGTCCCGTGGATGGGGCACATGGAGAAGGAATCGAGAGGTAACCAGATAAGGATGCTCCTGGAGCCTACACTTTCAAGAAGCTTGGCTTGAAAGGAATCAAAGACGCAGGGTAGTAGAAGCAGAGGGCTGTGTGCTTGCAAGGTATGTAATTTTCTGTTCCCCAAACCAAAAAGACCAGGATGAAGGTTCCAAAAATTCCTAAGAATCCTCAGGACTGTTGAATAGATGACAGAGTCGAGAATTGGGATGATCCTCACAGGTGATTCTTCAAGTCGAGGGGTGGGGAGTGGTGGTCTCAAAGCAGCAGTGGAGTTGCAGGAAGACTTCCATCCTCCCCCTCCAGGCCCCACTCTTGCCTCTGCGACCCATGGTCACAAGAGGAGCTGGTGGGGAGGGGTTGCTGAGATCACAGACTCATTCATGCTCCTCAGACTCCACGGGCACTTTGGTGTATTTACTCTCCCTGGCTGATCTGATCTTCATCACGAGTGTCCACCCTCCAAACTGGTTAGTAAGGGGGGAAAAACCCCACTGACTGAATTTACTTCTAATCTGGAAAGTGTGGTTGGATGCAATAAAGTGAACGGTCCACATATACAAATGCTCAGTCTGTTTTGGTGAAAATGCTCAGTCTCACATTTCCACCCCACCTCTCTTCTTTCCAAGATGGGGAAAGGGTATGTTTGTCGTACATCTGGCAGTAATGTGGGAAGGGTATCTACGACAGGACACACCTGTGTTGCTCACAGTGGCCTGGGTGGTCCCTGAGGGAAGGACGGCTCTCCTCTCCCGGGTCCAGCTGGCGATGATGACCTGCACCGCCCATGGGCGGGGCTGGTGAAACTTGCATTTTTGTCTCTCTCTTCTTGGCGGGGAGCCGGTGCTCTCTGGCCAACTCAGCCTCAGCTCACTCTGCTGGCATCTGCAGACCCCTCTGAATCTGGGTCTCATCCTCCATCCCACCCCTGGGCAGGGCTGTCCCCTCCACAGCCTCAGCTGCAAGGTCACCTTGCCCATTGCCTGCTTAGGCTTCCTCTGGATTCACTCACTTTCTACCTTCTTCCCTCAGGGGATGCAGATCCCTCCCTTGGATCTCACCTGCACCACAGCAGGAACCAAGATGAGCTCCAAAAAATTAAATTCCTAAACTCCAGCTACCCCTCTGCCCAAAGACACTGTTGGGCCATTGTACAGCGTGTGCCCCTATGAGTTCCTAGTGTGTATGGGGTGAAGTCCTCCTGTCCTCGGTGCTCCTCTTCATTTCTTGACGCACCTCCCTTGTCTGAGCTGTCTTACCTCTGCCTGCCACTGCCTCTGTGGGCTGTTCCCCACTGTGACTGGGACACTCTTTTCTTTGACTTGTCTTTCATTTGACCCAAGACTTCCCATACAATATCCAGGTCAAAAGAGGCATACTGTAGAATGTGTACCTTGTTGAGTACAATTAGGAGAATATGGTGTCACAAAACCCTCCCCCGGCAAATATAAAAAGAGTGATAAAGAAGACAAGGGTCAAATATGCCAAAGGTGCCTGAGATGTTGTCTAGGATGAGCACTGAAGAGTGTCTGTGGGATCAGGAAGTATGGATATTAATGGTGGCCTTGACAAGGCCAATTACAGTGGAGTGATTGGAACAAAAGCTCTATTGAAGGGGGTTGAGGAGAGAATATCTCCGCAGAATTTGAAGCAGTTTTGCTTTGAAGGGCAACCAGTAATGTGCCAGTAGCTGCAGAATGGGGTGGTGGCAGAGGGTGGGTTTCCCCCTTTGCTGTGGAATGCCCCGATGTAGAGGGAGCAGGTGCTGGTTCAGGAGAGAGGGGTGGTAATTGCAGGCCCAAATTCCCTGAGAAGGTGCAAGGCATGGGATCCTAAGCAGAGGTGAGGGGCTGTGTGCAGTCAAGGAGCACGTGTGCCGAGGGGCAGCAGAGTGACAGGGCAGAAACAGGCAGTTTGGGAAGTTTGAGAAATCCCACGGGATCGCTTCGGTCTTCTCCACGAATTATTGGGGGTGGGGGCAGGGGGGAGACTGGTGGTCATTAGAATGGAGGAGGGTTGCCAGTGTGTAATGTAGTATTGTAGGTGAGAGTGAAAATGAAAAGCAATTCTCCCCTGGTCATGGATTTAAGATAAAACAATTCCGTAAAGTTTCAGAGTTTCGTCCTCAGTGCTGAGGTGCTCAGATACAGGCAGGGTGAGTAGGGAGGAGGGTGCGAGGAGCACAGGAGGTGTGTTTGTGGGGGACAGTTTCCAGCCCTGGGTCCGCGGAGTAAGGAGGGGCCTGGCGGACGGTGTGGAAGGATGTGTGGTCGGTGAGCTGGCGGTTTCCAGGAGGATGGGGCTATCAATGCAGGGGCACTAGAGCGAGGGAGCTGGAGGACAGGACGTCGTGCTGGGGGTGATGAGAGGGAGGAATGCTATACACCATGAGGGCCGCTGTCTTTCCTGATGCCCAGGGCGTGACCGTGGGCAGGGGGATGCTCGGGTGGGGAGGAGAAGAACATCGCTGAGGTCGGAGAGGCTCCGGGGCGACCGGCTGAGCCTCGTGGGCACTGAGGTCGCCGGGACGGATCAGAAGAGTGAGGGCTCACAGGAGCACGGTGAATGTGCCACGGGACGAGCGCGTTTACAGGCCGGGGGTGGGCGGGAGGAGAATGACCAGGGGATTGGTACCGGTCCCGCACGTGGGGGGGCTGGGGCAGTGGGCGACGGGACCCAGACATCACCGGTCAGGTCACTTAGCCGAGAGTTCGAAACAGGGCCCGGGAGGAAACTTCTAGCGGACCCGGGCCGGGAGACTGGCACTGACGTTACTGGGCACAGGTGCGCAGGCCCAGAACCCGCCCACCGACGCGCAGCCCCGCCCCCCGGGCTCGCGACTTTCCGGGGCACCAGGACTTCCTGCCCCTGTTGCCATGGTTCCGGGAGCGGGACTAAGGAAGGCTGCAGTGCCGGAAAGGTTTGTCTGGGCAACTGTGGCCTGTACCCGTCCATCTCTGGTCCTCACCATCATCCCACTTTGCTTCTTCCGCCAATATGGCCAGGGCCGCTTCGGCTGGTACTAGTGTGTTCTCTGGTCTTAAATATGAATGTAGGGGCCCAATTACGGACGTGCTTTTGGAATTAGGAACACAGTCACTGGACAATAAGCAGTATGTACGAATGAAGTCTGAACTGATTGCAATGGTCTTTCTCCTAACCAAGTCCAGCGAACATTTCTGAAGGTTCCTTGGCATGCTCATACATCTGAAAAAATAGCACATATTTTCTACCGAAAAAAAAGTTTTTGTAACAGCACTGCACACATATTATCTGAATGTGGCGGATTTTTCCTGCTGGCCTACTAGTTCAAACTTGAAGTATGCACTTTCACGGGGGCCCCGAGACAAAATTCTCTGCCCGGAGCCCAAACATTTTTGCCTTTCAAATTGGTTTTCTACTAAGAGGCTGGCTAGTTTGCTTAGCAACTTGTATTTGTGCTTCTCTGAATGGTAATGTCTTTGGCATTCCCCAGTTGTTTCATGGACCTCATAACTATATTCTTAAGTTAAGCCAGTTACTTAACTTCCCTGTAAAAAATTTTGAGGACAGATTAAATATAGTAAAGAAATATATCTAAGCCAGAGTCCTGTCACCCACTGATGACCATGAATACTACTTTGTGATAAATTTCCTTAGAGATTTTAAATCTATAACGGTGCAGTTTAAACACAATGAGATTCATATATTGCATTGTGACTTCACCATCTTTTGTTAATCTCAGATATAGCATGAGTTACCTGTTCAAAAAAATCATTTGAAGAGACTTGAAAAAAAAATTTTCATTTTTCTTCCTAAAAGAATACATAGTCTGAAAGAGTGGGGGGAAAGTATATTTAATGACTGAGATGGAAAGAAGGAATAACCACTGACCCCCTACCTCAAAGGGAAATATAATGGAACCGTCCTAAAGACAGGTGCTATATTTTTTGCTTTGTTTTTGCTCACCATTGTATTTGCAGCATTAACAAAACAATGCCTGGCAGTGTGTTCTCAATATATATTTGTTGAATTAACGAACAAGTAGCTGATTTCTTCCAGGTGCTTTTCTTTGTAAATATGTTATCATGTCATAATACTGGTGTAGTGTATGAACCATTTTCTATGTGGCTTTTCCCCCCTGTCATTTAGCATTTTATTGTGAGTAAATACACTTCTTAAAAAGTTTTGCAGGCTGTTTTACCATCTTTCCCAGTGAGTATTTTATTTCATTCTTGTATTGGGGGCAGGAAGGCATCCTGCAAACCAGTGTGCAATCTACAGTCTGACAGAACTGGGACCTGAATGTAAGGACCCTCATTGAGAAACCCCGAGACCCTTGTCAGCTGACTCTCTGCGTGCCACAGTTTTCACAGGCATAAAATGAGGGCAGTAATAGCATCTGCCTCATGGGTGGTGTACAGCATCAATTACCCAACAGGTTCTTAGCTTGGCAGTTGTAGCTATCCTGTTATTATTGTTGGTGCTATCGTCAGTATTTGCTATAATGTGTAGTAGGTAAAGATTTTCTAGCCACAAGACTCAGTGTGATAAATATGTTCTCTTTAAACTTACTTACAGCAGATATCTGTTCTTCAACTACCCATTTCTGCTTTTTGATACAGAACTCACACTAGTAATTTGTAAGGAAATTTAGTCAAGAAAATATATACAAGGAAAACACATTGGTACCTTCTTCAAAGATTATCCCTCCAGAAAAATGAAAATAATATTTTTGTACATACATATTTTTACCATCTCAGACTGTTTATAATAGATTTCCAGGAGTAGACTGAAAGACATGAACAATTTTTTAAATTTTTATTTTATTATTTTATGTATTTATTTTTGGCTGCGTTGGGTCTTCGTTGCTGCCCGTGGGCTTTCTCTAGTTGCGCGAGCGGGGGCTACTCTTCCTTGCAGTGTGCAGGCTTCTCATTGTGGTGGCTTCTCTTGTTGCGGAGCAGGGGCTCTAGGCGCATGGGCTTCAGTAGTTGTGGCACGGCATGAACACTTTTAACACTCTTGGTGCACATTGCCAAAACATAATACCCATTTGTTTTGCAATAGACATTCTATGAGAATTTTTAGTTTTCATATCCTCACCAGAATTTATTAATGTTTTTAAAATAATTAGCTTATTGACTTTAATACTTGTATGTATAGAAATTGACCCCCCATTCTGTCATACATATTGCAAATACTTTTTCTGTTTTTTGCCTTTTAATTATATTAGAGGTTTTCAGATGCACAGATTTTATTTTTATGTAGTCTTATCTATATATTCAAAGTTCAGACTAGGGAACAAACCTATGAGACAAAAGAATATTCTTTGGCTGACCAGTATGCCAAACAGTTTGCTCTCATCCAGGTATCAAATATTAAAGATGGTCTGATTACTCCAGATCATTTCTATGAAGCCTTGAGAAAACCACAGTCACAAGCAGGAGATTCTGTAAAAAAATATGTTGGGAGTACAGTGATGTCTCAAAAAAATTAAACATTGAATTACCATATGATCCAGCAATTCCACTTCTGGGTATATATCCAAAAGAATTGAAAGCAGGGATTCAAACAGATATTTGTATCCCCATGTTCATAGCAGCACAATTCAAAATAGCTAAAATGTGGAAGCAACCAAAGTGTCCATTGATGGATGAATGGATAAACAAAATGTGGCATATTCACACTATGGAATATTATTCAGCCCTACACAGGAAGGAAATTAGAACACATGCTACAACATGGATGAACGTTGAAGACATATGCTAAGTGAAATAAGGCAGTCACAAAAGGACAAATACTGTATGATTCCACTTATATGAGGTACCAAGAGTAATCAAATTCAGAGGCAGAAAGTAGAATGGTGGTTGTCAGGGGCTGGAGGGAATGTGAAGTTATTGTTCCACTGGTACAGAATTTCAGTTTTGCAGATGAAAAGTGTTCTGGAGATGGGTGGTAGTGATGATTGCACGACAATGTGAATGTACTTAATACCAATGATTTGCAAAAAAAATCAACATTTTAGACTGTTTTCATTAGTTTTCAGTAAAAGGACTAAAAATATGAAAATAATTTTTTAAATTCTACAGCTGCCTTTAAAAGGGAGGTTAAGGTTCGATGCAAAAATGAAGTTTAGTATGTTTAAAATACACATTTTGAAGAAAAACCTCTGGGAAAATTGATCACAAAATACTATTAATGGACATCGGTGGCTGATGGGACTGTAGCTTATCCTGTTTTATTGTATTTTAACTGTCTTTGCTCAGAAACTTTTCACAAAGGGCTCCAAGAAACGGACAGATCTAGTTTCAACCAGCCAACCCGCACAGGCACAGAAAAAATCCGCCACTTCTTGCGGTAAAAGGCTCCGCGGAGTTTTTTCAAGCGCTAAGGGCGGGGGAGGAACGGGCCGAGCGGGCGCACGGACCAACACTGCCACCTGCAGGCCAGAGAAACCGAACGCCACGAGCACGGAAGAAAATGCATCCATTCTGCCGGCTTTCCTCGCCGACCGCTAGAGAACGTGGATGCGGAAACTAACGCTGACGCCGGTAAGTACCACAAAAAAGGAAGGGAACGGTTCCGATTGGGCGGTGCAGGTCATCATCGCCAGCTGGACCCGGGAGAGGAGAGCCGTCCTTCCCTCAGGGACCACCCAGGCCACTGTGAGCAACACAGGTGTGTCCTGTCGTAGATACCCTTCCCACATTACTGCCAGATGTACGACAAACATACCCTTTCCCCATCTTGGAAAGAAGAGAGGTGGGGTGGAAATGTGAGACTGAGCATTTTCACCAAAACAGACTGAGCATTTGTATATGTGGACCGTTCACTTTATTGCATCCAACCACACTTTCCAGATTAGAAGTAAATTCAGTCAGTGGGGTTTTTCCCCCCTTACTAACCAGTTTGGAGGGTGGACACTCGTGATGAAGATCAGATCAGCCAGGGAGAGTAAATACACCAAAGTGCCCGTGGAGTCTGAGGAGCATGAATGAGTCTGTGATCTCAGCAACCCCTCCCCACCAGCTCCTCTTGTGACCATGGGTCGCAGAGGCAAGAGTGGGGCCTGGAGGGGGAGGATGGAAGTCTTCCTGCAACTCCACTGCTGCTTTGAGACCACCACTCCCCACCCCTCGACTTGAAGAATCACCTGTGAGGATCATCCCAATTCTCGACTCTGTCATCTATTCAACAGTCCTGAGGATTCTTAGGAATTTTTGGAACCTTCATCCTGGTCTTTTTGGTTTGGGGAACAGAAAATTACATACCTTGCAAGCACACAGCCCTCTGCTTCTACTACCCTGCGTCTTTGATTCCTTTCAAGCCAAGCTTCTTGAAAGTGTAGGCTCCAGGAGCATCCTTATCTGGTTACCTCTCGATTCCTTCTCCATGTGCCCCATCCACGGGACATGCCCTTGCTAACATCTCCCAAGAGCTCCATGTGCCAAACCGTAGTACCCGGTGCTGTATTGGCCACAGAGACATTCCGTTCTTAAAAACGCTCTCCTGTGTCAGAGTCTGTGACAGCAGCTCATCCTGGCTTTCCTCCTACCTCTCAGTCCATTACTTCTAAGTCTCACTGTCTGTCCATTTACTTTGATCCCCTCCTAAATCTTGGTTTTCTTTTCCTCTGGTTTGCAACCTCTGCCCCATGCTCTTCCATTCTATACATGATCTTTGGGTGACCACATCACCCCCCAGAGCTTTTACCCATCTGACTCGTTTTCATCCGTATCCCCCTGTGCGCTGATGGCTTTGCCCATCACCAAGTCTACCTAAGAAATCTCAGCTGGGCCCCAGAGTCCCCACAGGCCGAGACCTATGGGACGTCTGCACTCAGACCACCCACAAGCCCTGCAAATCTGCTGCTGGCCCCAAACCAATGTTCCCCATCTCATGGATGGGCACTGCCATCTACCCAATTCCTTAAACCAAAATCCCGGGGATGCTGCTGGGTGTGATCTCCACCACGCCACGACTCCCCTGGACCTGCTTTGGAAAAGGCTAACCCGTGATCTTCATGTTGCCACAGATGTGGATCGTTTCCTCTGTGAGGCCTCGTTCTTGGCAGACACACTCTGAGCGGGTCCTGAGCGCAGGCCTACACCCTGTTTTGGATCTCCAAGGAGAAGCTGGGCACTGTAACACGCCTACTAGATTGAAAGCCTTGTCTTTAGCAAGACGATGAGTCAGGACATAGCAGAGTAAGCCCATCATTTGGGAATGTGCAGATAAATATCCAGAAGAGATCCCTGAAAGAGAACGTTTGTGCAGGTGGGTGTTCATGGGTGTGCATGAAACAAGGGATTGCTCAGTTGTGCTTTTCACAATAAACATCCTGGTCCCATTTGGTCTTTATCTGAGCACGGGAGTTAATCTCATAACCTAAATTACACTAAAAAGTTTAAAAATGCAACTCGGCACACTCAGCAGATAAGCCGACAGCTGATCCTTCTGCATCAACGGTTACAATTCTCAGCCATCTTTAATTTTCGAAGAACTATTCTGATCTGTCGCCATGAAGTTAGCTCCACAATGTTTCAGAAATGTTTTCAAGTAACTAAGCACAAGGGATCCTGACAAGAACTAAAAAGTACTAAGTTTCATTAGCAAAAGCGGGATTTTAACTGTAAAATTTTGGATTCAGGAACGTGGAGCAGAGCAAGTACAAGGTCAGTGTTAAAACAAGCGTTGGACATGCTGTCCCTGTCCTCAGCCTAAGATATCTGCGAAGCATAGCGGGTCATGGTGAACACCTGCTTTCCTTGTAGAGAAGAGTCTCACATTTCAAATCTAAAATGATTTCCCCCTGTAAGGATGGTTCTGTTCCACAGCTGCAATCTCGGCTTTCATAAGAGAAGTTTTCAGATAATGCTCATGCTGGGGCCACATTCCAGACCTACTACTTAAGACTCTCTGGGGATGTCCTGCTTTTAAAGCCTCTCCACGGGAGATCTGATGCACAGCTTAGGTTGAGAAGCATAATTGCATGATGCTTCACCTATCCTGGTTTTACATAGAATCTTGAGCTTCAGCGCCAAGTTTGTTACTAATGAAATTTTAAAAAATTTTTATGTGTCTTCTGAGATCTGTTTTTTTAAAAAATGTTTATTTATTTATTTATTTATTTATTTGGCTGCATCGGGTCTTAGTTGCGGCACGTGGGATCTTCGTTGCCGCACACGGGATCTTTTGTTGCGGCGTGCGGGCTCTTTGTTGTGGCGCGCCGGCTTCGTTGTCCCGCGGCATGTGGGTCCTTAGTTCCCCGACCAGGGATCGAACCCATGCCATGTCCCCTGCATTGGAAGGCAGATTCTTTTTTTTTTTTTTTTTTGCGGTACGCGGGCCTCTCACTGTTGTG
>NW_021147111.1:0-4532 GCF_002837175.3 Physeter macrocephalus
AACAACAACAACGAAAAAACGGATCTTAGATACAAAGTATCTGTAACATATAAGAATATGTAAAACCTCTTGGTAGAAAATTTTAATAAAGGATATAGAAGAGAATCTGAATAAGTAGACAAATAGATCATAATGTAGGGTAAGATGACAAAGTTATAAAGATGTGAGTTCTCTCCAAATTCATCTCTAAATGTGATGCAGTCCTAATCAAAATTCCAGTTGGAGTTTTTGGAGAAATTTGATAAATCCACAGTAGCATTTTTTTTTTTTTTTTTCAGTGCGCGGGCCTCTCACTGTTGCGACCTCTCCAGCTGCGGAGCACAGGCTCCGGACGCGCAGGCTCAGCGGCCACGGCTCACGGGCCCAGCCGCTCCGCGGCATGTGGGATCCTCCCGGACCGGGGCACAACCCCGTGTCTCCTGCATCGGCAGGCGGACTCTCAACCACTGCGCCACCAGGGAAGCCCCACAGTAGCATTTTTAGCGATGAACAAAGATCCATAAACAGCTAAGAAAAACTTCAAAGAAGGAGGAGGAGGAGGAGGAGGGAGAGGGGAGGGGGGAAGGGAAGGGGGGAGGAGGAAGGAGGGTGTGGATTTTCCCTACCACATTTATAAGACCGTAGTAATAAAAAAAATTATGGTACTGGCGCAGGAACAGACAGACACAGAAGAGAATAGAGAACTGACAGGAAGACCCAATACCTTCAGGAGCTCAACATGTAGGTCAAAATGTTCAGTAGATGGTGTTGGGGAGGTGGATTCCTACCTGACAGCACCTGCAAGGTGGCCTCTAGATGGATTAATGGTGTGAATGTGAAAGTAACTTGAAAAAGTTACATAGGAGACATTTGTTGTGATTCAGGGCAGTAATTAAAAGCACGTGCAAGGTGGCCTCTAGATGGATTAATGGTGTGAATGGTGTGAAAGTAACTTGAAAAAGTTACATAGGAGACATTTGTTGTGATTCAGGGCAGTAATTAAAGACTTTTTGTTTTTGTTTTCATTATTAATCCCCAAGCTATGCTACCTAACTAGAAAACATTGCCTTCTTATAAGTTACGTAGGTATAAATGTTCCATATATTCTCTCCTATCATTAAAACATACAGTAATAAAAGACTTTTTAAAAAATTATTTTAAAATTTATTTTTGGCTGCGTTGGGTCTTCATTGCTGCGCACAGGCTTTTCTCTGGTTGCGGCGAGCGAGGGCTACTCTTCGTTGCGGTGCGTGGGCTTCTCATTGTGGTGGCTTCTCTTATTGTGGAGCAGAGGCTCTAGGTGCATGGGCTTCAGTAGTTGTGGCACGTGGGCTCTAGGGCGCAGGCTCACTAGTTGTGGTGCACAGGCTTAGTTGCCCGCGGCATGTGGGATCTTCCCGGACCAGGGCTCGAACCCGTGTCCGCTGCATTGGCAGGCGGATTCTCAACCACTGAGCCACCAGGGAAGTCCCCAGTAATAAAAGACTTTTATACAAAGTTTCAAAAGCACAAAACACAACCACTCTACCGCCCCCCTCCCCTCCAAAAAACCTCCTGATGAATTAGACGGCACTGCTTAATGAAAGACACCTAGGACGAAGGAAAGAGAGAGGGTGGACAGAATCGGAGAAGGTATTTGTAATGTTTGAAGCCAAAACATTAAAATCTCGAATAAACGAAGAACTCCTGCACATCAACAGGAAGTAGGCAGCAAATCAACTAGAAAATGGTCAAGATATGAAAAGGCAGTTCCCAGAAGAGTAAAACAAAATCCAAGGAGCACATGAAGAGCTGATGCAAAATCTTAGTAATGAGAGACGCCATTTAGAACAACTTTATACCAATTCGACTGGCGAACATTCCAAAGCTGCTAATGCCACGTCTTGGGGGCACGTGGGGCTGGAGTGGGTTGGAAGAGTAGCTGGGCTGTGGGGTGGGCTGGTGCAGCCGTTGGGGAAGGCAACCTGGCGCTACTTGTGCAACTCAAGTGTTCACATACCAGGGATGCAGCAGTCCCACTATTCCCACAGGAAGTGAGAATGGAACGTGGGGATAAAGGACACATAGAACTAACTAACTAACTAAACAAATGGCGAGGGCAGGACCAGCATGGACTAGCAATGACGATGGACTAGAATCTGAGGAGCATGCGTGCTACACACACACACACACACACACACACACACACACACCCTGTGCCATGGTCCAGCATGCAGGAACAGTCCAGGACTGCCCTGCAACCTTGCTGTGGGAGGAGAGAGGGACAAGACAAGCTAAAATGAACCCTGGAGGTCTCTGATGGTCCGTCCACAGGGCACAGGGAGGGAGGGTGGGAGTAGGCAAATGCTCCTGCACACCCAGGGCCATCAGGGAGGTTGAGTTGGGTTAATGTCTACTCAGAGCGATGGGAAAGGGACAGAGACCTGGAGCTGCGGCCTCAGCAGGACGGGTGGGGGAGGGGAACACCAGCCAGGGCCACCGCCCCCTCCTCCACTTCCCCCGCTCCCCTCCCCTCCCCTTCAATTGCCCAGACCTAGCACCCTGCCTACACAGGAAGACCCTGAGGTCTGGCTGTCCCTGTTAGGCCCTGGAGAGCTCAGAGGAGGAGGCCTCAGTGCTGCCTGGTGAGACTTCAGTGCCTATCATTTTGCATGTGTGTGTGCAGGTGTGTTTGAATGTGTGTGACAGTGTGTGAAAGGGTTGTGTGAGTGTGTCTTTGGAGATGGGGGGGGTGTTGTCTTTGTCAGGGCTGTGGAATTTGCTGCAAAGAGAGAATGTAGCAGGAAGGGAACTGTTCAGGTTATTTTTCGATATAAAATTGCAACTGTTTCTTTGCTTTATTTTTTTCTTTGCTCTTTGTAGCTCATTGAATACCAGACGTTCAGAACTGGGGAAGGCAAATCTCAGGTTGCTTTTAGCTCAGGTCAAAGGAGCAAAGGAAGCTCTTCTGGAAGAAAAAGAGGAAGAGGGTTTTGTGTGTTAAGAGATAAAAAGGGTGTTGGCGGGACCTGAGGGAAGAGGGTTGTGAATGGGGGAGGGGCAGAGACCCCCAAGTCCTGGCCC
Source organism: Physeter macrocephalus (assembly GCF_002837175.3). Lineage (NCBI taxonomy): Eukaryota > Metazoa > Chordata > Mammalia > Artiodactyla > Physeteridae > Physeter > Physeter macrocephalus. Next base: position 3,043 of record NW_021147111.1, read on the forward strand.
CCTGGGCGGGAACCTGGAGCCTGTTCTAAGGCCCAGGCACTTGCTGCTGGCTTGGCCCAGCCCTCCCTGGGTCCAGAACTGTCTGCCTCAGAACAGTGCCTGTCCTTGCCTGTACCACCTTTGCCTGCACCAGTCCCAGACGGTGCAGTCAGGAAGTGATCGTTTCATTATCCACTTAGAAAGTTATAAATTGACGGTGTTTTTCAAGCTTTGCATCGCCCCTGAAGAATCACTGCTGGGGTGGGAAGGGCTGGGTGGTGTAAGCGATGTCAAAAGTGAAGAAAGGAGAAGAGCACTAGTCCTTGGGCAGGAGTGTGGTTCTCCTGACTACACCGAACTCCTGCCTGGGTTTTCTTTCTGCCTCTGGACGCCCCCTCCTCCCTGCCAATCCCACAGACGCCTGCCTGGACTCACTAGGTCCAACACGGGACATACGATGTCCTCCCAGTGGCTGCCTCTCCTCCCGGGTCCCCATCTCGGTCTCCCTGGAGGCCTCCTTCCCCACACAGTCACCAAGTCCAGAAGCTTCCACCTGGATGTGTTCGGAGAACTTGCCCAGGGCCCAGCCCAGGCCCCACGTGGGGCCTGGCTCGCCTGCAGTCTCAGCCCACTCAGGCAGCATTGGGGGAGGGAGAGGAGTCTTTATGAAATACCGCCTGGACAACCCTCACTGAAGCTTTCTCCATCACTGCCATGGGGGGACCCAGAGTAGGGCCTGAACCCCCAGAAACGGGTTGCCCGGTGGACAGATGGGGTTCAACAGCGTTGTTGCTCGTCCTGGATTCCTTTAAAATTGCCCTCAATCCTGATGGAACTGAAGGACAGTGATCAACTTGGTGTTATCGTGCCAGAAACGTGTAACCTTGCCAGTGATACTTTTGAAAAGGAAGGGTCCAGCGTCCCATTGTCTAGATAGATTTCAAAAAACCATATCGTTCTCCTGTCGCGATTTTTACCATGCCTACTTATCACAAGTGGTGCCCGCTTCCACACAGGGGAGTGAAACAGGTTTCCTGTGAAGGTAAGCGTATCTGAGTTGAAGAAATGAGGTAATTTAGAGAAAAAAAGTAAGAAGGGAGCATTGGGGTACGTGACTCATACAAGACCCCGAAGGTGGCCTCCAAACGGCGAATGGGTCTGAAAACCCAACTTGGGGTGTGAGCTGAGTGTGCGCGCGTAGGTGCACAGGGGGTGTGTCCGTCTTTGTACAGCATCTGGGAACAAGTGTCTACACGCAAGGGTTTGTGTCTCTGCGGTGTGCGACCCCAGCAGGGGAAGGGGCTGGACTGCGCGCCCTCTCAGGCCTCTGGAAGGTTCTGGAACCCAGCCCTAGCTGTGAGCCCATCAACCCCGGCTGGACGTTCGGCAATCGGATGCAACCAGCTGGGACTGACTGCGCGGCGTGGTTGAGGGGCGGGGCGTGGTTGAGGGGCGGGGCGTGGTTGAGGGGCGTGGCGTGGCGTGGCGTGGCGCGGAGGAGTGGCTAGCGG
>NW_021147111.1:4708-24291 GCF_002837175.3 Physeter macrocephalus
CGGAGGAGTGGCTAGCGGCCAGCGGGGTGACTCAGCACGGTGGGGTGGGCCGGGGCGGGGCGCGCCCACCCGTATAAGGCTCGGGGCCGCCGCCGCGGGCGCTGGAGTTCTGCTGCCGCCGCCGCCACAGCTGCTGTTGCTGAGTTTCGCGTCGCCATCAGTGAGTCCCCGCAGACTGCGGCTCCCTGGGGGATTCCGAGGGGGCTCCCAGGGTTTTGGGGAGCAGTTGGGGCTCTCGGGGGGCCTACAGCGCCCAGAACAGGGGATGCGACCCCAGGGAGGACGAGCGGGCGCCCTCTCCCCCGTAACACGCCTCTCCCAGACGCTAACAGACTTCTCTCTGCATCCTGCAGTGCCGCCCTACACCATCGTCTACTTCCCTGTTCGAGGTAGGGGCCTGTGACGGGGAGGGAGGGGAGGCAGAGGTTGGGGGCTGCAGCGGCCCACGCTCCTCACCCACCTGAGGGAGGCCCCAACCTCCCTTTTCCCTGCCTCACGTGGCTACTAGCTCCGCCTTCCCTGTGCCCCGGAGCTGCCCCTGGCTGGAGTACGCAACTTCCCGGCCCTGGCCCGTCCCTCCGCAGTGTGCTGGGAGATCATCGGAGGAGTGCTCACCTCCTTGGCTCTTTCCCAGGGCGCTGCGAGGCTGGAGTCTCTGCCCATCCCCACTACCCCGTCCTCCCCTCCCCCAGGGCGCTGCGAGGCCATGCGCATGCTGCTGGCCGACCAGGACCAGAGCTGGAAGGAAGAGGTGGTGACTATGGAGAGCTGGCCTTCACTCAAGGGCTCCTGTGTGAGTACTTCTGTCGTATCCCGGGTCAGGGGCTGGGCACTGGGGGGCAAAACTAGGGTGGGGGGCAGCCAAGCTCAGCACCTCTGACAGAGCTGTGCATTCCTCCAGCTGTACGGGCAGCTCCCCAAGTTCCAGGATGGAGACCTGACCCTGTACCAGTCCAATGCTATCTTGCGTCACCTGGGCCGCTCCCTTGGTGAGTCCTGAGGCTGCAGGTGGCCCAGTCCAGGGCAGGGGTCGGCGGGCATCAGTCAGCGCTCCTGAGCATCTGCTCAGGGTTGGCCCCCTGAGCCTCTTCCATTTAAATCAAATTGTCCTGCAACCCTGTGGAGCGGAGGCAAGTGGAGGTTATCTAACTTGCCTAAGGTCAGGCCCGGGTCTGTCTAGCGATCCTTGCCCTGAAGCAGGCCACCTCCCCCTGAATTCTGAGCGTGGACTCAGACGGTCCTTTTCTTCATCCACATCCTCCTCCCTCCTCCCTGGCCGAGGCTCACAGGCAGCCACGTGGCCTGTCTGGTGGGTCAGGTTGTAGTGGCTCGTCAGCTCCCCGTCACGCTGTCTGCTCTCCCGCCACCCCAGGGCTGTATGGGAAGGACCAGCGGGAGGCGGCCCTGGTGGACGTGGTGAATGACGGCGTGGAGGACCTTCGCTGCAAATACGTCACCCTCATCTACACAAACTACGTAAGCACGGACCCGGGGCTGGTCACTGAGGACAAAGAAAGCAAGGGGCTGGCTTCCTTCTCGCCCTGCACAACACCCCTCACGCAGCTCTGACTGATCCTGCCCTTGGGCTGCTTCTGGCTCTGCGGGGCGTCAAGATCCATTATGGACTGGACACAAGACTCAGCCTCCCTGCCTGGGGGAGGGACCCAGTCAAGTAGCAGGCAATGGCAGAACAGCGTGAGGACAGGAGACATCCAGCCAGAGGTGGTCCCTGATCCGCAGATGGGGGAGGTCAGGAGCACTTCCTGGAGCCAGGTGCAGGAGGAGGAGGATCTAGAGTCAGTTTCTAGGAGGGGTGCTGGCACTTTCAGGTGCACAAGGTATCAGGCATGGAGCACATTCAGGGACTTGGGACCAGTTTAGCAGAGGCAAGGTGTGTGTGCCTGTGTGTGTGAGAGAGAGAGAGAGAGGGAGGGAGAGCGTCAGGAGATGGAGCTGGAGGGGCAGCAGGCCCAGGTCCTGAAGGCCTTGAACCAGCTGGCTTGGATGCTCTCTTTGGAGAGTCTAAGCAGAGTCTAAGCAGGTGTCTGTGAGATCCGGAAAGATCCTACAAGGCTTTTGCAACAGTCCGGTGAGCGATCGTGGCAAGAGTGGACTAGCGAAGAATCAGCTGCTGAAATGGACAGGGTGCGGCAATAGCCTGGGGTGGGGAGTGAGGAGAGGAGGGGCGGGGGCTGGGTGAGTGACGATTCACTGAGATGGGGCAGACAGGAGGGGACATCTCAGGGCAGGGGCAGAGGCCGGGCATGCAGCGGTGTGAGGGTCAGGAGGATGATACGCGGTGGCATCTTTCTGGCAGGAGGCGGGCAAGGAGGACTATGTGAAGGCACTGCCCCAGCACCTGAAGCCTTTTGAGACCCTGCTGTCCCAGAACCAGGGCGGCCAGGCCTTCATTGTGGGCAACCAGGTGAGCTGGCCCTGTCCCGCCCCTTCCGCACCACCCTTTTCTTACAGATGGCAAACGGGTGCAGACAGAGCACGTGAGCCGTTGGTTCAGCGAAGCTGGGCAGACCAAGGGACCGGCTCAGGCTCCCCACCTCACACCGCCCACACCCACTGAGTCCCTGCCCCGCTCTGCCCTGCAGATCTCCTTTGCCGACTACAACCTGCTGGACTTGCTTCGGATTCACCAGGTCCTGGCCTCCAGCTGCCTGGACTCCTTCCCCCTGCTCTCGGCCTACGTGGCCCGCCTCAGCGCCCGGCCCAAGCTCCAGGCCTTCCTGGCCTCCCCGGAGCACGTGAACCGCCCCATCAATGGCAACAGAAAACAGTGAGGGCTTGTGGCACTCTCAGCAGGAGGCAGGGAGCTGCCTGCTTCCCTTTCCCTAGGACCAATAAAGTTTCCAAGAGAGAAGCAGCGCTGTGAGCATTGAGTTTTCTGGGGAGGGGGCTCCCTGATCCTCTCACGCTTGGGGGAGGGACAGCCAGCCTGTCCCTGGGGAGGGACAGGATACGTGAATCCTAAAACACAGAGTGTCTTCCTGGAGCCCTCAACCAGCTCTGTGTTTACTGAACTCCAGAAACAAAGAGAAAAAAAAAAAAAGCAGGAAGAGAAATCAACCATGGTCCCTGCTCTGGAGATCCCCACAGTCTACAGAGAACAGGCTCACTTAAATAAACATGCTTTCTGCTCTCAGCAGGCCACCTGCCAGAGGGCCTCCGTCCAGGACTGCGGGAGCTGAGCAGCCCTTGGCCCAGGAGGGGCCTGGGGAGGAGCTGAGCTGCTCGGCAGCCCCGGCTGCGTCGGTGGGAGGGTCAGTCCCTTCTGCTCAGATGGGGCTCTCCTTTCTTCCTTGTGCGTTGTGGGCACGGGAGCAACACTGGGTGGTCCAGGTGGCTTGCCTCCTGCCTTCTCTCACCATCTTTGTTAGCTGGGCGAAGAGAATGACCCAGCCTAGGTGAGCTGGCTGTGGCGTGTTCACAGTGGGGAGGCGCTGGGGTGCGAACAGGTTGTGGCTCTCGGGGCTCCCACGGATGGCTGGAGGGGAGGGCCTGTGGGAGACCCCCTTGGTGCAGCCTGGAGGAGCAGACCCTTCTCTGGGGAGCCTTGCCCAGCATCAGAGCCTCCTGCCCAAAGCGGGGAACCTCTCAGTAAGTCAACCTCTCATTGCTGAGAGAACTCAAAGTAGGTGAGACTTCCAGGAAATGTTATTTGAGGGCCCAGAGGGAAGCAGCTCTGCAGTGACTTAAGGTGTCCTGCCTGCATGCTGCAGGGGTGGTGGGTTGGCAGAGGGGTACCTGCACCCATCCCACATACAGAGCCCCACTTCAGGGGCCATTCGTGGTGTCAGAGCAATCATGGCTCCGGCATCAGGGCAGCCATGATTCAGTTCATGCCTCAACACCCTCGGAGCACCCCAGGAGCACAGAACAGCTGAGAGCAGTGCCATTGGGCAGGTGGCTGGGGAAATGGGTTAGAGGCTGGAACAGACATTGCCCGTGGGGGACATTGGCTTCAGGAAGCGTGGATCAAAACTGACGAGACAGGGGCTCCCCTGGTGGCGCAGTGGTTGAAGAGTCCACCTGCCGATGCAGGGGACGCGGGTTCGGGCCCCCGTCCGAGATCCCACATGCTGCGGAGCCATGGCCACTAAGCCTGCGCGTCCGGAGCCTGTGCTCCGCGACGGGAGAGGCCACAACAGTGAGAGACCCGCGTACCGTAAAAAAAAAAAAAAAAAACAACTGAAGAGACAAGTATCCTTGAACCATCTATAGCTGCCCTTGCAAATAAGGATAATAATTGCTAAAGCTAATGGAGTACCTTCCTCGATGCCAAGCATTTTACTAAATGCTTTAGTATATTACTTTCCTTAGTCCTCACCACCCTTGAGTACGTACTCTTATCCCTATTTATGAATGAGGTAACTGAGTCACAGAACGTTAACTTGCCGAAGAGTGAATAGAGGCACCAGCAAGGTTATCATATTATTGCTTGTGATCACAACAGGTTGAAGACAGAACAGGTGTCCGTCAACAGGAGACTGCCTAAGTACATTACGTGCACACACACGATGGATTTTGCACTGTGAAAAAGAGCAAGGAGGCCTGGATCAGGCCTTTTGGGAGCACAGGGCTGAGCCAACAGAGTGCAGCCCTCTTGGCAAGAGGCTTTTTTCTATTGCTCACCGATGATACTTGGGAAAGTGACACTTTCCTGACCCCTCTGCAGTTGGGAGGGGCCGTATAACATGTTCCGGTCATGTTGGACTGTGGACAGAGTGGGTGAATCACTTCCAAGGACAACATGGAGCAGGACACGTGGTGTGGTTGAGCAGTGGCCTTGTGGTTTTACACTGCTGGCATTTTACAGTTGTTATTGCAGCATAACCTGACCCATCCTGTCTGATCTATCCTTTATTCTCAGCTCAGGCTAAGGGAATCCAGTCACCTCCCAACTTTGTCCTGCCTCTGCAGGTGATCAGGGAAGGGGAGGGGGCTATGACTCTGGGGTATTCTTCCCACTCCAACGGTAGGCCCCTCTGGCTCTCCCAGACCAGCCCCTGAGAGCTGTCAGTGATGGGGAACTCAGAAGATGTCTTCATCTGGGAGTGGAGAAAGACACGCAAGCTGAGGGAGGTCATCAGAGAGAGACTAAAGGGCCCAGCCCTCTCCTTGGCCTGGACATTTGGCTGCAGGGCCAAAGTGGGACAGATTCTCCTGGAGACAGCACCTGGACCTGGAGACCATGGCTAGGTGACTTTGGCCACCGGGGAGAGCAAAGGATGGTTTCAGAGCCGGGCCGGGCCTGCTCCTGCCTGGGAGCACGCTGCACTTGCACACCTAGTCCACTGCATCCCAAAGGCCTGCCCCCACGGACTGATAAAGACCTTCTGCACTCCACCATCTCCTGACCTCAGCACCTCCCTCACCTCTCTTTTGGAAACTCCACTTTCCTCCTAGCTGGTTCTAGCTGCCCTCTGTGAAAATAAAGACCAGCAAATGACAGCAAGCTGGATACTCAGAGCTGGCTCCAGCAAGGGAATCGGCCACTGCCAAAGGCTGGCTCCAAGGCAGACAGAGGAGTGAGGAAGCTTTATGGGGGAAAAGGGAGACTTCAGCTGTGCCCTGAATGGAGGCGATCGGCCTGGGGAGCTGTAGGTGGGCTAACTGGAAGTGGGGGCATCCTATGTCACTGCTTAGGGGAGCAGATTTGGCTTCCTCTGGTTGGTCCTAAGTTGGAAAGGGGGATAAAAATAAAGGAAGCTGTCACTTATTAATCAAGTCCTGGACATTTGGGGTGATTATTTACAAGGGTTATCGTTGGCTTCCCGGATTGTTCCTAGAGATAGCAGTCTGACTTCCTACAAGTCTGACCTATAATGGGCTGGCTTCCTGTCCGGTTACTGTAGATAAGATGTTGGTTGCTGCAGGTTGTGGGTCAGATCTTTTTCCATACATGGTCTGGCCATCGTCCGTTATGTGTTCAGTCTCCTCTGCAGAGAGGTGACCCCAGCTACAGCAACTGGAAGCCTTTTCCTCAGGCATTTACCTTGAGTGGAGAAATCCTGTAGGGGGAAAGCAGGAGCCCACACATTCTCCTTTGAGGAACAGTCCCTGGCTCATTTCTGGGCCCTGGAGGAGACTGAACACTCAGGGGGCAGCAGAGGATTAGTGTGAGGTGCCCAAGAGAACAGCGAGTCAGGGATGGTGTGCCAAACAGCACTGCTTCCAGGACACGTGAGGGACTCGGGAAACTGCAGGAGTTCGTGGTTCACGTTGCCAATGTGCCTGCACCTGCCACACCTGGCCTGGAGGGCCCTGGGGGCTAACCAGGAGCTGGGCTTCCCCCAGGGCTCTGTGCAGCAGGGCTGCTGCCTCCGGCCGAGGTGGACAGCCCTGAAGGGCCCTGGAGAAGGAAGTTCTCCCCAGGGAAGAACTTTGAGTGGCACTTCTCACTGCCCACTTTGCCAGGAAAGAGAGAAGGCCAAGGTCAGCATCCAAAGTCCTGGGCAGAGGCCAGTGCTCAGGAACTTGGAAGGGGCAAGATGCGGGGTGGGGGGCGGGGGAAGCGGGGGAGGTAGGAGCTGGCGTTGAGGTTGTTGGCATAAAGGATTAAGGGAGGGCCTTAGGGTGGCCAGGGGGATGACCCTGCTGCAGAACAAGGCTCCAAACAATCGGGGGTGCTCACCACTAGAAGTCTCGCTGCTTCCTCCTACCCCAGCCGACCCAGTGCCTACTCGGTGGGTTTCCAGGCACCTATTGCTGCAGAACAAACTTGGTGGCATAGGAGTCCAGGCCGGCCGGCGTAAGCCTGACGCTGCACAGGCCTGGTCTGGCCTCCCGCCCTTGGCCACATGCAGTGGGCGGGGCTAGCAGCCTGCGAGCCTTGGGCGGGTCCCCAAGCTCCATTCGCGCCTCCGCCGTGCCCTCCCGCCCAGCTTCCGGAGCATGCGCAGAGAGGTCCGTACCCGGCTGGGAGAGGGGCGGAGGCCTCCGCGAGAAGTGGAAACTGATCCAATGACAGAGTCTGTAGCCAGCAAACCTAACAGGAAGTTTACAGTCCCCTCAGTCACCCAGAACTTCCGTCAAACTTCCTGCTCGCTCCTAACACGACAAATAACAACGGACAACAAACAATTGCCAGATATTTGAGGGAAATCTCTAACATAAAAGAGAGAAACAATAATAAACAGGAGGGGGAAAAGGAACTCAGAGAAGATAGAGACTGTGCATGCTGTGCATGAGAAAACTTTAAATAAACTTTAATCGGTATCTTCAGAGAGATAAGAAAAGTTATTACATCTGGAGGATAAAAGGAGGCTATTAAAAAGAGCATTTCCCAGAAAAATTAAAAATATGATAGCAGAAATGAAAAATCTCAGGGGCTTCCCTGGTGGTGCAGTGGTTAAGAATCCGCCTGCCATTGCAGAGGACACGGGTTCGAGCCCTGGTCCGGGAAGATCCCACATGCCGAGGAGCAACTAAGCCCGTGTGCCACAACTACTGAGCCTGCGCTCTAGAGCCCGCGAGCCACAACTACTGAGCCCACGTGCCACAACTACTGAAGCCCGCCCGCCTAGAGCCAGGGCTCCGCAACAAAGAGTAGCCCCTGCTCGCCGCAACTAGAGAAAGCCCTCGTGCAGCAACAAAGACCCAACGCAGCCCAAAATAAAGAAATAAAATAAATAAATTTATCAAAAAAGAAAAAAAAATCTCAGAAGGTAAAGTTGAAAAATACATATGAAAATAGAACAAAAAAATAAAAGCATGGAAAGATGAGAAAAACAGAGTATTATTCGAGGAAGTCTAGAGAGAGGGAGAGAAGAGGGTAGAAAAAAATCGTAGGGAGCAGATTATCAAATGAATAATACATTTTCTCAGGACTGAAGAAGATGAGCTTTCACGTTGAAAGGCACAATGAGTGCCCAGCACATTGAATGAAGAAGGACCAAAGACTGATACAAAAGCAGATCGTGACATTCCAGAGCCCCCAGAAGGCAAATGAAGACCCTGCAACCTTCCGGAGAGAGAAAAACACCACACACGAGGGATAAAGAATTTGAAATCGCGTCAGATATCTTGTGGTGGTGATGAAACATGTCCACAAATACCTTGACACTCCGGCATCTCTATGCCCTCCCGTGGAAGCTGGGCAGGACTTTGCTGCTGCCTCAGTGAAGAGAAAACAGTGGAAGCCACACGAAAGCCTGGGGCTTCCCAGGCTAAGTTTGAGAAGGTCACACAGCTTTGCAGTTTCTCTCGAGACACTTGCTTCAGTCATTGTGCAAAAGGTCCAGCCACCCTGAGGCTGCCACAGAGAGAGCCCATGTGGAGAGCCCAGAGATGGGGAGAAAAAGGGAGGGAGGGAGGGAAGGAGCAGAGATGAAGACACACCTGCTCCCAGCTGCCCAGCCCTGGAAGTGACACTCTTCACTTCTGCCCCATCCAGATACAAGGGGGCTCTGTGCCCAGGAGGAGGAGATAAGTTTGTCATATCTAGTCAGTCACTACCCCATACAACATCAGATCTATACATATACAGGAACTTGATGTGTGATAGCAGTGACACCACAAATACTGAATAAGTTTGAAGAGTTAGTTAGTGTTAGTAAAGCTGATTCAGCGCATTGAGAAAAATGACTGGATTCTCATCTCATGCCATTTACAACAATAAACTCCAGAGAGATCAGCTCTTCTCAGCGGGGGCTGATTTTGTCCCCCAGATTATGCTTGGCCTCATCTGGAGATATTTCTGTTGTCACAACTTACGGGGTGTTGCTGGCACTTAAGGATGCCGCTAAGCATCTCACAAAGCACAGGACAGCCGCTCACAGCAAAGAACTGTATAGGCCCAAATGTCCATAGTGTCAAGATTGAGAAACCCTGCCATAGGGTTCACCTATATGTGAACGAGAAAAATAAAATAATAACAGGAAAAAAGTAAGAGATTTCTTTAGGACCTTGGACTGGGGATGAATTCCTTAAACAAGGCCCCCAAATGAATGAACTTGACTACGTCAAAACTGAGGATTTCTCTTGTACAATGATGATTACTATTTATCAGTTTATCAGATAGATGATAAACTCAAAGGAAATATATCTGCAACATCTGACGGGGGAGGGAGGACCAGTGGTTTATAATGTTGGAGATGGTGTTCCCACTAATCTTTCAGAATCCCCCCAAAGGGGGTCTTCCTGGTGGCGCAGTGGTTAAGAATCTGCCTGCCTGTGCAGGGGACAGGGGTTCCTGCCCTGGTCCGGGAACATCCCACATGCCGCGTAGCAACTAAGCCTGTGCTCCGCAACTACTGAGCCTGCGTGTGGCAGCTACTGAACCCTGCGCGCCTAGAGCCCGTGCTCCGCAACGAGAGAAGCCACTGCAATGAGAAGCCCGCGCACCGCAATGAAGAGTAGCCCCCGCTCGCCGCAACTAGAGAAAAGCCTGCGCAGCAACGAAGACCCAACAGAGCCAAAAAACAAAACAAAACAAAAAAACCCAAAGCCACAAAGACGATAAAAAACCAAACACACACTCCATCTCTCATGTATGTAGGAGACATCTAAAGTAATTACACTTATGAGCTTCTATGCACCAAATAACATACCCTGACGTTCATAAAGCAGAAGCTGATGGGAAGACAGGGACGTAGGCAACTGGAAACAACAAATGTCCAACGCTGAAATAAGAAAACAGAGAAGGCACTGTCCTTTCAATTGCTCATGGGACATTTACTATAGTAACCGTATGTCATGGCGCAGAGAAAGTTTTAGAACATTCCAGAGGGAGAGAGAGGAATGGTACAGACAACAGTCTCTCATTATAAGGCAATAAAATGAAAAATAGCAAAACCCAGGAAACAAAAAGACTAACGTTTACAGTTATAATATTTATAAGTATATTTATAAATCGCTCTTAAAATGGCATGGGACTTCCCTGGCAGTCCAATGGTTAGGACTCCACGCTTCCACTTCAGGGGACATGGGTTCGATCCCTGGTTGGGGAATTAAGATCCCACGTGCCGCGGTGTGTGAGGCCAAAAAAAAAAAAAGACATGTCAAAAAAGAAATCAGGGCTTCCCTGGTGGCGCAGTGGTTGGGAGTCCGCCTGCCGATGCAGGGGACACGCGTTCGTGCCCCGGTCCGGGAAGATCCCACATGCCGTGGAGCGGCTGGGCCCATGAGCTGTGGCCGCTGAGCCTGCGCGGGTTCGATCCCTGGTTGGGGAATTAAGATCCCACATGCCACGGTGTGTGAGGCCAAAAAAAAAAAAAAAGACATCAGGGCTTCCCTGGTGGCGCAGTGGTTGGGAGTCCGCCTGCCGATGCAGGGGACACGCGTTCGTGCCCCGGTCCGGGAAGATCCCACGTGCCGCGGAGCGGCTGGGCCCATGAGCCGTGGCCGCTGAGCCTGCGCGTCCGGAGCCTGTGCTCCGCAACGGGAGAGGCCACAACAGTGAGAGGCCCACGTACCGCAAACAAACAAACAAACAAACAAAAACACTGAACCTTGAGTCTCACATTTCTAACCGCTTGGGATTAGTCAAGGGGTGTGTAAGCTCTTCCTGGTACCTGTCCTCCCAAATAGCCATCAAGGGCTACACAGGGCAAAGAAGAGACTAGAGCTTTTGTGTTAAGGGACAAATGGGGTGTAGGCAGAAAGCCAAGGGACAACTTGGGGATGGGAAAAGGACCAACATGGAGACACTCCAGATACCTAGACCTGATCTACTGGGTGTCTGAGTGTAGATCTGCTGCCAGGGAGGTGCCGGGGGGGGTGGGCTGAGCGGACTGTACTGGTCCCTGGGACCTGTGCCCAACTGAGACTTCACAGGTCCTCCCTGTTGGAGACTGCAGATGCTGCCCAGTACTTCAGGACCAGTATGAGCCAAAGAGGGACCCTGAGACACTGGCCGCCTGACAGGGAGTGGTTCTCACGCCAGGACGAGAGTCTGCAGAGCATGTGAGGGCATCGTGCCCTGGGGAGCAGGGATGGAGGCTGGGTCACATGCATCGTTAATTCATTGTGTTGCTTGCCCCAAATGCACTCATATTGTCCTGTGTGTACCTCACCAGCCATGACTGATCGACTTTACTTTCTCAAATTTAAATTAATGGAAAAAAAAAAGAGAGAGATTTCCAGTTCAAGATATTAGAGTAGAACCTGAAATGCACCCTGTCCTTCTCAAACACATCAAAATCAGAGAAGGAAAAATAGTGTTAATAATGACATTCCAACCACATAGAAATGAAAAGGGGAATTCTGTGTAGACTTGAAATAAGGCTCTCTTTGAAGGAAAGAAATAGGAAGAAACCCACAGCCTGGGGCGGGAGCTGAAGCCTTGTGACTTAGCCAGGAAGCAGGAACACAGCCAAGCCAAATGCACAGGCTTGGGGCCAAGTCCTCAGTCTGTACCCAGTGCTGGAGAGCAAGGCTGAGAGCCTTCCATGACTGAGGCCAGGTCTCCACCAGGAGCATGAGGCAGGGGGCCAGAAATGCCCTCCCTGCCAGGTCACAAACAGGGCCAACCCAGAAAACAGGAGGGCAGAATTTGGGATGGAAGTAAGTACAGAGGGAAGCGGCATACCTGTTTTTGTTTCATATTCAGCAGGAGGATAGACATATGAACTAGCTTTTGCTGGAAAAAGAAATTTTGTCATGACTGTTAAAAATGTAAGGGAGGGGACTTCCCTGGTGGCGCAGTGGTTAAAAATCCGCCTGCCACTGCAGGGGACACAGGTTCAAGCCCTGGTCCGGAAAGATCCTACATGCCGTGGAGCAACTAAGCCTGTACGCCACAACTACTGAAGCCCGCACGCCCAGAGCCTGTGCTCCACAACAAGAGAAGCCACCGTAATGAGAAGACTGTGCACCGCAATGAAGAGTAGCCCCTGCTTGCCGCAACTAGAGAAAGCCTGCGCGCAGCAATGAAGACCCAATGCAGCCAATAATAAATAAATTAATTATTTTTTTTAAAAAAGGAAGGAAAAAAATGTAAGGGAAACCACTAAAAATAGAAATAAAATGTGTAACTTTCTAACCAATACTGGGGAAGAAGGGAATAGCACAAAGAAAACTCAGTTAATTCAGTAGAAATCCAGAAAATAGAGGAAAAAGAAATAAAGAGAAAGAATGCTAAATAGAAAACACAATATAATATGGCAGATATATGTTCCAATGGCAATACCAATAAATGTAAACAGGCCAGACTCTCTTTTTAAAAGACAGAGATTGATTGAGTCACAATAAAACAAAATGAAATTTAATTAGATGTTGTTTTAAAATCCATCCCTAAAACAAGAGAAAGATTGAAAAGAAAAAGAAAAAAAACCCCAAATACTAATAAAAAGAAAGCTGGTGTAGCAATAGTAATATCAGAGATCATAGACCTCAAGGCAAAATTGTTAAAAAAGAGATGCAGAGAAATATTTTATATTAGAAAAAGGAACGATCCATCAAGAAAACATTCTTTAAAATATAGCTGTTCAGGGACTTTCCTGGTGGTCCAGTGGTTAAAAATCCGCCTTCCAATTCAGGGGACGTGGGTTCAATCCCTGGTTGGGGAACTAAGATCCCACATGCCTTGGGGCAACTAAGCCCGCACGCTGCAACTACTGAGCCCGCGCACCACAGCTAGAGAGAAGCCCACATGCTGCAACGAAAGATCCCGCATTCCACAACAAAGATCCTGCGTGCCGCAACTAAGACCCGACGCAGCCAAATAAATAAATAATATTTAATAAACTAAAATAAAATAAAGTATAGGTGTACAAAATTGCCTCAAGGAAATAAACAAATAGCTATAAAAGAAATGGAAATGGTGATCAGATCACTCCTAAGCAGAGCCCCCAGTTTCAGATGGCCTTACGGTGAGTTCTAGTGACACTTCAGGAGATGATAACTTTTACCCACAGAAAACTCCTGCAATGTATAGGAAAAGGTGGCAAGGGGCACACCTCATTTTAACAAAACTGGAAGAGATCCCCGGGAGAAAATCTGAGCTGGAGCTGGAGAGGTCAGCACGGGCCTTGAGTGCCAAGCCCGGGGACGTGGGCTTTGTCCTGAGGACACGAGGGAACCACGAAGGGTCTCAGGCAGGAGAGGGGCAAAATGGATCCAAGGTTTACAACAATCCTGCTCGTTCCGTGGTGCAAATAAGTGATTGCGGGGGCCGAGACTTGAGGCTGGGGGACCTCAAGGAGGCTTTGCAAAATTCCAGGTGAAAGCTGATGGGACACTGCCATGGGGCGGGCCCTGAAGGCACGGGAACAGGGTGTGTTCAGAAGGCAGAGTTGGCAGAATGCAGTGGATATGGGGACAGGGAGGCATCCTGGATGCCTCCCAGCTTATGGCCTGGAGGCCGGTAGGGGAGACTGACATGGACAGTGGCATAGGATGAGACAGGTGAGAGCCAGGGTCTGGGATGCCTTGGAAGAGGGCTTCCTGGAGGAGGCGATACTGAGTGGAGCCTGGCAAGTGGGTGCTCTAGATGGGTGGGGACTGAGTGGAGGACTGAGGGTCAGGAGACCTCAGGCCGAGTTCTGGCAGCTGTGCTGTCTTGGGCAGGCAGCTCAGCATGGCTAATATACTCTGTCCTCTTCTGAAAACGGGGGCTCATCATTCCCATGCCCTGGGTTGTGGGAGGATTAAGAAGATAACACATGGCAAGTGCTTGGCACAGAGCCTGGCGCTGGACGAACTGGAGCTCCTGCCCCTCACTCTTAGTTTCCCACGGGCCCATGACCAGCATCTCCCATCCACAGCATCCCCCGGCTGCCTTCTCCCCATGGCCTTGTGTTCCCTTGACCCCGTTAGATAGGGATGAGGAGAGAATCCACCCTCTGGCTCCATCTTGCCCCGCTTCTGCCACCCCAGAGGGAGGGATCCATGGACTCGGGTCTGAGCTCCGGATTAGCTGTGTAATCCCCAGCTCTGTCTGGGCAATCTCTTTCCCTTCCCAGGAGAGGGGGCCTGGGGCTGGGAGTCAGGACTGCTGGGCCCTGGGCCTGGTACTGCCCTACCCATCTGTGAGCCCTCAGACAAGGTGCCCAGGCTCTTGCTGCCTCTTTTGGAAACACCACTGACATCCTGCAATGACTGTCATATGT
The DNA here is from genome assembly GCF_002837175.3 of Physeter macrocephalus. Taxonomy (NCBI): domain Eukaryota; kingdom Metazoa; phylum Chordata; class Mammalia; order Artiodactyla; family Physeteridae; genus Physeter; species Physeter macrocephalus. The sequence continues at coordinate 18,772 of NW_021147111.1, forward strand.
GTGCTGGTGTCTGGGGCACTTTGGGCAGGGAGAAAGGCCTGGGTTTGATTCTAGCTCTACCACTCAGCAGCTTCATACCCATGGACAAGAGATGAAACCTCCATGGGCCTCAATTGTTTTCATGGAGAAAATGGAGTTAAGCACTATCCAGGGCTACTGTGGGGAATATATGAGAAAATAAGGGCATAGTACTTTGTAAATGGCACATCTCTCGAGAGATAGGAAAGGATGATTACAGGACAAGAGAATGGAGGAGCTGGGGAGGGCAGACCAAAACGGACATGCTTATCATGGGACTCAGAGCCAAAGGGTTCCAGAGAACTGACAAACTGATTAACAAGGGTTAATCAGGCTTCCAAGACTTCAAGAGAAGGCAAAGAACAGAGGCCCTCCTCAGGTCACGGGAGCATTGCGGGGTGGGGAGGGAGTGGGCAGAAATGCCCTAAAGCCCCAAGAGGAAGAGGTCCTGGGGAGAGTGGGCACGATGTGGCCTGGGCCTGACGACCTGCACGATAGTGGCTGAGTCCTTAAATGCCAGGTGGCCGAGGCAGTAGGAGCCGCTCCAGGATCTTGTGCAGGAGCATCAAGTGCCAAACTCTCCTGACAGGGGCTGAGGAAGGAATGGCTGGGAGAGTTTAGCCGCACTAGCAAGAGGATGTGCCACCCACTGACTATCTCCACCCTCTTGGCCTCACCCCAACCTAGGACTCTAGACACATCTCCTCTGGGCAGACCTCTGCCAACAACCCCCAGTCTGCCCCGGCTCCCTGCGGCTAATGAGCAATCCTTCTCTGAGCCCAGGGGTGCCCGTAGTGGGTGAGGGGAAAATCATAGTCTGGGAGGGCTTGGACGGGGACGGAATAATTACAAGTCGGTCATGAGGGTCGGGCTATCACTAATCTGATTTCTCCTCCTTCCCCCATACGCTTGTGCATACAACAGGAGCACGCGAAATGCGGAACTTGCAGAAAACACCAGAACCAGCAGAAGGTGACATGCGAGGTTTGTTTACTTGGGGATTGAAAGGCTGAGGGTCCACGGGCTAATGCGATGGAGCAGCGCGGGCGAGCAAGAAAGTAAATACCAATTCCGCGAAAGGAGAAAGGCGATCCGAAAGCCCGCGGGGCTGCATCTCGCAGCAGCCTCAGCTCCAGACAGGGCACTTCCGGCCTCTCCGCCTTCCTACGAGGAGGCGGGGCCAAGGGCGGGGCGGGAGCGGTGCAGGGAAGTTTGGGCGCGCCGCCGGCGCCAGGACGCGTGACGTTCTTCCTGTGCGCCGCCTAGTGTCTAGGTCGCGCCGGTTCCTCAGTTTCAGAGCCGTGAAGGTGACAGCGGGAGCTGACCGGCTTGGCTCCCGCGATGCTAGCGGCACGGCGGCTGCTCGGCGGGTCGCTCCCCGCACGGGTATCTGTGCGATTCAGCGGCGATACGGTGAGGCCTGACCTGGCTCGGGCCAGGGGTGCTCGCGGGCCGGCTCTCGCTGCCGCGCCTGTGCGCGCTCCATCCCTTGGGTCTGTAGTGCCTTCTGGAGAACATTCTCATCTCCCCAGCCCGGCAGGAAGGTTGCCGATCCGGCTTGGGTGTAGAAGGGGAACGGGTCCAAACGGGAGGCTGACTCACCCCCGCCCCCAGCCCTCCGGCACCTTGGCTTCCCTTATTTAACAGCCGCGCGACTTAGCGGAAAATTTTGCAGGTGCTAAAGCGTCCTTGTCTCATTCCTTTCCCGCCACAGCTTTGTAGGGCGTGAAGGGGACACTGACCCATTTTACAGATGCAGACAATAGCTTTGGAGAGGGTCGTGCTCCTCCTCATTCTTCGTTCAGCGCTCCGATCCCCATATTGGCTTTTAAGGGGTTGGGTGTCTGGAAGCCAGGTCCCCTTAGGCCTCAGCTGGGGTGCTCCTCACTGGGTCACGTGGAATTCCAGACCCATCTCTCCTCAACAGTTTTTTCCCGGGCGGGTCTCCCTCCGTCATCTTGTGTCCCAGCCGCAGTGAGGCATTTCTTTTCCTTCAGAAAGTGCATTTTGTCGCCAGCAGAGTTTAGTAACACCAGGCTTTGGCCTAACCAAGTTTTGGTCCAGCAGCACAGCCAGACAAGTAAATGGACATAGCATCGCACTGGGCTCAGGGGGGTAGTATGTGCTGTGGTTCCGGCGTGGGCTTTGGCCACGGACACACCTGAGCTTAGATTTCATCTGCTCCTTTGGGCTGTGTGCCTTTCATAAGCTCAGTTTCCTCTTCTGTAAAATGGAGGAAATCATTCCTGTCTCGAGGTTATGAGGATGAAATGGGGTCTTGGATATAGAAAGCTTTGCTTCGTGCCTGCTAATAGGAAGTGCTTACTAAGTGGTGATGGCAGCTATGATGCTACGAAGGGTTCTGAGGCTTAGGCCCCTGCCCTCCTCCCAGCCCAGCCCTCTCTAATCAGGGGGACTCAAGACTCTGTACCTTCTGGCCTGGCCCCTCATGACCCCAGAGCTCTGCTGGGCCTGCTGACCCTCTGTGTCCCCAGACAGCGCCCAAGAAAACCTCATTTGGCTCGCTGAAGGATGAAGACCGGATCTTCACCAACCTGTATGGCCGCCATGACTGGAGGTGAGATGGTGCCCTTAGGCTGGTGGTTCCCGAGGCAGGGCCTCCCCCTCACTGCCTTCCCCACTCTGTCCAGGCTGAAAGGTGCCCAGAGTCGAGGTGATTGGTACAAGACAAAGGAGATTCTGCTGAAGGGGCCTGACTGGATCCTGGGTGAGGTCAAGACGTCGGGCTTGCGGGGCCGTGGAGGTGCTGGCTTCCCAACTGGCCTTAAATGGAGCTTCATGAATAAGCCCTCAGATGGCAGGTGTGTGTAGGCAGGCAGAAGTGGGGTTGCAGGAGAGACCTTGGGGGTGCCTTCGGCTTACCTGGGCCTTTGGGCTGTTTCCTTGGAAACTGAGAATGAAGGAAGTGGGGAAACATAATCAGAGCTCAAGCAGGTGGGCCTCAGTCCTCTCTGGTCTTCCTCAGGGGAGACTTGAGGGGTAGCAGAATCAACACAAAATTTTGACTCAGTCAGACTTAACTGATCAATTCCTAGCTCTGCCTTTTAATCATATAGCTTTGGGCAGTCTCCTGGCCTTTCCGAACCTCAGTTTTCTATTCTGTAAATGGATATTATATTGTGCAGGGATGAAAGAGGTAATGTTCGTACAGCTTTTGGCCTGCACTTTGGTTGGCACATAGAAAGCAAAGGCTAAATGTCAGCTATTTTGCCTCCTTTTGGCTCCAGAGATATGGTGGAGGTTCACGGAATGCTCTTTGTGACCAAAAGCAGATTTGGGCTCTTGGGAAAGCACTAGGAGAGACATTTGGACAGAACAAAGACTTTTCCTGTGGTCATAGCCACCCAAATACGGAATAGGCAGTGAGCTCCCTGTCATCGGTGGTGAGCAAGCAGAGCCCCTGGGAACATGTCAGGAGGACAAAGAGGGATTGGCTGTCAGAGGAGGCTTCCCTGGGTGGAGTGGGGTGGCATGTGGTTGAAGGCCCAACCCTGGTGGCCCTGTAGCCCAACTGACCTGCTGGCCCCCACAGGCCCAAGTATCTGGTGGTGAACGCAGATGAGGGGGAGCCGGGCACCTGCAAGGACCGGGAGATCATGCGTCACGATCCCCACAAGCTGGTGGAAGGCTGCCTAGTGGGGGGCCGGGCCATGGGTGCCCGTGCCGCCTACATCTACATCCGCGGGGAATTCTACAATGAGGCCTCCAATCTGCAGGTGGGCAGGGGCGGGGCGTCAACAGCAGAGAAGGTGCTCAATGTGCACTTACGTGCCCCAATCCTAGGCAGAGTTGTTCTTAGATTTTAGTTCCTGATCTGTCTGGGGTCGCGCTAGGAGAGTGGTGATCACTCCTGCATGCCTTGTGTCCTGAATGGGACATGGCCCCCAATGCCTCTGTCTCTTTCTGTATATTCCAGAGCTTCAAATTGGACTCCATGACTCTTTCCAGGGCTCCATGACTCCTGGGGCAGGGGTAGGCTGGAGAACTCCCATATGGGCATTTTTCCTGAAGGGTCAAGGGGTCATTTCAGTAATTCTCAGCTCAGTGACACCTGTAGTAATTGGTCCAGGGCCAAAGCCTCACCTTTCTATTAGGTTCCTACACAACAGTCATGAAGGATGTGGGAATAATAACCTGGCACGTGGTAGCATTATGCGTAAATGTTATTATTATTATTACATATTTAAAAATAAGCCTCCAGGGTCTTTTCCTCTACTCAAGCGGAGAAGGTGCTCAGTGTGCACTTACGTGCCCCAATCCTAGGCAGAGTCGTTCTTAGATTTTAGTTCCTGATCTGTCTGGGGTCGCACTAGGAGAGTGGTGATCACTCCTGCATGCCTTGTGTCCTGAATGGGACATGGCCCCCAATGCCTCTGTCTCTTTCTGTATATTCCAGAGCTTCAAATTGGACTCCATGACTCTTTCCAGGGCTCCATGACTCCTGGGGCAGGGGTAGGCTGGAGAACTCCCATATGGGCATTTTTCCTGAAGGGTCAAGGGGTCATTTCAGTAATTCTCAGCTCAGTGACACCTGTAGTAATTGGTCCAGGGCCAAAGCCTCACCTTTCTATTAGGTTCCTACACAACAGTCATGAAGGATGTGGGAATAATAACCTGGCACGTGGTAGCATTGTGCGTAAATGTTATTATTATTATTATTACATATTTAAAAATAAGCCTCCAGGGTCTTTTCCTCTACTCAGAAGCAGTACTCGCTCATTATGAAGATAGGAAACCACACACACACAAAAGAAAACTCTCCCACAGATCCACCACCTGGAGAAACTACTTGCTGAAATTTTCATTATTTCCCTAAAGTCTTTAAAAATACATATAGTTGGAGAATTTGTTAAATGTTATTACAGAAGCAGCACATGCATCGTAAAAATCCCCACCCCCTCCCAGAGCGTCCTCTGCCTGTGTCCAAAGGGAGCTTTTGCTCTGGACTTTGGTGATGGGCTCACTGGGCCAGTGCCCCTCCCTCCCACACACAGTGTTCCTGGACTCTTGGGGACCGTGCCCTCACACCCCTGTCCCACAGGTAGCCATCCGAGAGGCCTACGAGGCTGGTCTGATTGGCAAGAATGCCTGCGGCTCCGGCTACGATTTGGACGTGTTTGTGGTGCGTGGGGCTGGGGCTTACATCTGCGGGGAGGAGACAGCACTCATCGAGTCCATCGAGGGCAAGCAGGGCAAGCCCCGCCTAAAGCCTCCCTTCCCTGCAGACGTGGGTAAGCCCTGGCGCCTGGCCCGATCCTGGGCCTTGTCCTGTGTCCTGTGGAGTCCGGGATCTGGTTTCAGGTCCCCACTGGTCATTCTTAGGGAATTTCTGAGTCCCTTCTGCACTGGGCGCCTGACACAGAGAGCAGGGTGGGAACAACAGAGGCTCCACCAGTGCCACCTGCAGTCCCTCATCCTGCCTCAGCTCCCACGTCAGATACCCAAGTCCTCTCCAACCCTCCGGGAACTCGGGGCAGGTTG
>NW_021147113.1:0-24283 GCF_002837175.3 Physeter macrocephalus
TTCCCTACCCCCATCTGGCCCCTCCTCAGTTGCACTTGATCTTGGTGGAAGTCATGTGGCGTTCCGAGTTCTCATGGTTGTTAAGTGGCCCCTGCTGCCAGGGCCCTGCAGACCCTTGCATAGCCACCTTCCAGAAAGCATACACAGCTTCCCTCACATGGAAGCACTACCCTTCCTGAAGTTCCCTGCCTCCCCCCACTCTCCAGGGCTCCTCGGTGAGGCCAACCTGCATAGGTGAGCTCGTTCCTGATGCCCTGGAGCTGCAGCCCCTTGCCTGGGTCCCTGGAGGAGGGCGCAACTGGGCCCCCCGACCTGCAGAGGCGGGGGCCTTGGCCGGCAGGAAGCAGGGTCTCAGCCATGCTTCCATCAGGGCAAAACTCTCTCCAGGGTTTGGTAGCCTATGGAACCGTGTCTTTCGGCTAGGAAAGGATGTTGCAGCCCTCTCTTCTGTCTGTACTTCATCCCTTGTCCCTACTGATTAAAAGAACAAAAAACCACACGCACACAGAAGCATTGACGTAAGCTGCATTTATCTTTGGAAATCCCTGCTGTCCTGGGATGGACCCTCCACAGTGGCCTTCGGTCAGGGGCCTTGATCCCCCTGTTATGTCTGAGTGAGGATGTGGACAGATGATTCCAAGTGTCCTGTCTTCCTTGTGGAGGGTCAGTCCTCAGCTCCCGGCTCTGTGGCCCTGGCGGGGTGATGGGGGTCCCGCCGTCCCCTCGGCATTTCGTGGGGCGCGATTTCAAGGAGAGAGAAGTTGGGAGGGGTGAGGGCAGACAGCGGGGCAGCCTGCCGGAGCCTCTCCTATGCCACTTTATTTAATCCACGTAAGAACCCGTGACCCATTTTAGAGATAAAGGGGGCAGTTCCCGAGAGAAATCAAAAGCTAGACATTGGTGAGGGGTCCTGGTAGCCATTCGGGGTTGTGTACTCTTGGTAATCACGGGTGAAGCTGAGGGAGTTGTCGTGTGTTCGAGATCACGCAGGACAGAGACCGTGGAAACGGGACTCAGGTCTGGGCCTGTTTGACCCCAATGCTATTTGGTGCAAACCTCATCCTTCCAGCTGAAAACCTGCCGGTCCCTGGGCCAGGGTGAGGCCTGCAGACAGCATAATCCCCTCTAGGCAGTTTGAACAGGAAAGATGTATTTCTAGGGCACTGGGTGGCGAGCTTCTGGACAGATGTGACTGTCTACCCCAGTGGGCTTGACCGTCTCCGGGCGCTGCCCTCGGGGCCCCGGCTGCCCGGTGAGCTCTCTCCTCGGGGCCCAGGAAATGGAGTTGAGCTGCGTTGGGCAGCCCCACTTGCGTCGGGTGACAGGACAGGGCAGCGAGCGCTGTTCTCTCTAAAGGCACCTTACTGACTCTGTATGGGTGGTTCATTAACGTTGACCTCCTGGCCGGCAGCACTGTAACCCATGCCTGAGCAGAGCTGATCTACACCCGTGTTTCCTCCATAAGGCACCTCATGGCCTCCGGCTCTGAGGAACGGCGCTTCAGCACTTCGCTGGGGGGCCGCTTTAAATAGAAAAAGCACCAACAAAGTGCGCGGAAATGCAAAAAGCGTGGCATGAACTAGGCCTGGAGAAGGCCACTTTATGGTGTGAGAGCCGAAAGGAGAAGGCAGGGGTCTCTTTGTTCCACCACAGCTACGAGCCTGTGTGTGGGGCCCTGGAAGCTTCTGCCACTCTGTGCATGTCAGTGAGTGACCACGAAGATGCTGTGTGTATTGATTTGAGGGTTACAAGTAAGGAATTCTTAGTGAGCAGGTGAATTTTCAGATATGGAATCACGAATGATGGGGAGTGGCTGTACTTACTGTTTCTGTTCCTTTTGTCCCTCCCACGGGGCTAAGTCCTCTGCGCCCAGGGACCACAGCCGGCCTGTCCCAGGGAGGTCTGAGAGTCACAGCTGTGCCCCAGCTGCCTGGGTTTGGTTTCCCGCCTCTCTGCCTGTGCTGTGTGGCCTTGGACAAGTTACTGTGTCCTCTCCTCCTCTGCACAGTGGGAATGGCGTAGCTCCAGAGCTGCCCAGAGGATGCAGTGAAATGGTCCGCGTGAGGCGCGGGGCACATCCTTCAGATGACGGGGTCCTGTAAACAGCGTTATCACTTCCTGTGAAGCCCAGAGATTGGTGGAGACCCTGGTCTAACGTGAGCTCGGGGAAGCTGCGTGGCGCCCCGAGAGGTGGGAGAAGCGCGTGCCTGTCTCTCCCCGCGCTGTCAGGTGGCAGCACAGCATGGCGACGCCAAGTGGGGCCTTGCTCTCGGCTCTGGTGACTTTTCTGTTCCGCCCAGAAAACCCCTCTGTTCCTGTCTCTCATCTTCGTGCTGACGTTTGCTCAACGATGAATGTAGCTGCTTCTACGACTCCCTGCGGCGCGGAGCGCGTTGCGCCGGCAGAGGCTGTGACGGCTGCGGGGGTGCCCACCGCACCGCTCGGGTCCCTGGACTCGGGGTGCCGCTCCCAGAGGCAGCGTTGACCCCCCACCGGAGGCCGGGAGTGGTGCAGGACCACAGCGAGCCAGCAGCGCAAGCGCCCACAGCCCTGCTCCTCTCTCCCGCGGGGACGGCAGCTCTGGGGCTGCTCTCCTGCTCTTTCCCTCTCGCTCCACGAGGCACGTCCTTGTCTGAAACGGCCCATTTTAATTAGATCATCCTGGAGATGACCCCAGCTCTGGGAGTTCTTTTCTATCCTGCATACATTTTCCCTTTTTCACGCGTCTCATATTTCCTTAGGGGCTGCCGTGTTTCTGGTGCTGTGATGAGCTCAGGGAGAGAAAATAAGCAGACCTCATGGGGAAGACATACATATGTGTGTGTTTGTGTATGTATGTGTGCATGTGTGTGTGTGTATGTATATATGTATGTGTGTGCATATATATGTGTATATATGTATGTGTGTGCATATATACGTGTGTATTTAATATACATGGTGTGTATGTGTGTTCACGTGTACATGTGTGTGTTTGTGTGCATGTGTATGTGTGCGCACATGTGTCTATGTGTACCTATCTCTCTGTCTACCTCAGCAGTGGCCGTAAGTTGCCCCATGTGCCATGGGAGGACTAGGTACCAGGAATTAGGGAAGTATGGAAGAGAAGCAGCTACTCAGCCTGTGTGTTTGAGGGAGATGCGGGAAGAAGATGGCTCTTGTAGGCAGGGGTACAGGAAGGGGGCGTGGGAGAGCCCGGCGTTTACCTGCCTCATTGCAGGCATGCTGCAGGAAGCGGCAGGCGCTGGGTGAAGGGAGGTGTCAGGGCCTGGACAGTAGGGCAGCAGTGAAGAGGCTTCTGGAGGCCCTGGACTCGGGTGTGGCTCTGGGTGGGCAGTAGGAGGTTTCCTATTTAGGAGGTAGATGACTAAGACTCTCCGCCAGATTCAACTCAGGGGTTGGGGCAGGGAAGCTTCCAGAACAGCCCACAGTTGGGCATGAAGCCTTGCTGTGCCCCCCTTTCCTCTGTTCCTGGCTTTAACCAATGAATGAGTTTCTGGCCACCGGTAAAACCCGTGGATCCAAGGTTGCATAGACGGGGGCCACCGTCCCCCAGGTTTTGGCTCTGCTACTTCAAGGTGCTACCTTATAAACATCCTGTAGTTCAGACTCGGCCTCCCAGGTGACCACAGTTGTCCCAGAGCTGCATGGGGGCTGGTTGCAGGAGAGGGAGACTTAGATTTCTCACCATCTTCACATTAAGACGCAGTCCTCTCACTCTCCCAGGCAGGACGCTCTGCAGAGCCTGCGGCAGTTGGCCTGCTGGTGAGGACAAGTTGGGTCAAGAAGCGGCTGGCCACGGGTGTGTGCAGAGTTAGAAGTGCCAGATCCAGTTGTGACATTTAGGTGTTGCCATTTTGAAAATGGATTTGAAAGCATTTCTTCTCAGAAATTGTGGTTGGGTGTTGAGATTTGGAAAAGCAAAGTAAGCTTTGGCGACTTAGCAGAAGGAGGGTCCACTGGAATCTGGCAGATCAGACCTTAGGTCCTGGATCTGCTCTCTGTCCAAGGCCAGGCTCCCCGCCGGCAGAATGGGAATGCTGTTGGCTGAGCTTCCAGAACTTAGGGGCTGCCTCGTCAGTGTACGTGTGTGTGTGTGTGTGTGTGTGTGTGTGCGCGCACGTGTGTGTATGTGTCATCAGTGTCTGGCCACGGCCACCACTCACTGAATGCCTCCACTCTGTGTCCAGACTGAGAAGAATTTGCTTAGATCCTGCGTCCAGCCGGACTTTCCCGAGCGTTGCTTGCTTTGAGGGTTCAGAGCAGAGTACCGGCGTTAACCCAGCGCGCGCTGTGTCAAATGCTGACGGCGTTTGCCAGTTTAGATGGATGAGGTGGGTCTGTTGCTCAGACCTCAGCCAGCACCCTCCTTGTGCTCTCTTGATTTACAGCCTCTGACCCCCTGGCCTTGCCAGGTCCCCTTCCAGGTGTGGACCCCTGACCCAGAGTTCATCCTCCCTTGATCAGGGATTTCAGGCAGCAGTTGGGATAGAGGGCAGTGGCTTCATCTTATCTGAGATGCAAGAGTCTCACCATCTGTGCTAAGAACCATAAAGTCCTTCGGGTGTTAGCTTTTTGAAATGGATTGGATCCTGTCAGAAGAGTTAAGTGCGATGTCAGAAGCTGTGAATGAGTCGTGCCCGGCCCTGAGCTGCCATCTCAGAATCCCTTGCTTTTCTAGCCCAAGTGGTGTCAGAGAAATCGACTCAGAATTCATGTCATCCTGGACGAGTTTGCACGAATCAGCCCGTGTCAGTCTCCCAGGGATGGCTGGAAGCGTTAAGTAGCATTACCCCAGGACAGACAGAGAACAGAGGCACTGAGAGTTGGCTTGATTTCACCGGGGTCCTTGGCCCCCAACTTGCCCCCGTCCCTCGGGCTGTGGGACCCACCGCAGGAGTGAGCGTGTCCTGTGCTCTGGAGCAGGGTTCTGAAAGGCAGGTGGCTGTTGTCCTGCCCACAGCTCCAGTGCCTCCCTAGACTCCAGCCAAGTGCATGTTTATCCTGCTTTCACTTTCCTCCTGCCTTTATGACTGGCGTTGGCATCGCTCCGGCCCTTTGATGCTGCACCTGCTTTAGCAGCGGGCACCCAGGGATCCCCGCCCGTGCCCTGCCTCCTGTCTCTGGAGCGCTCTGTCACTGGCGCCCTGCCTTGGGGGCCAGCAGCTGATGAGTTCTGACTGCTGGTGGGTTCTCTGAGAGATGAAACTAGAAGTGGGCCCGACCCCCTGGTTTCCCTAAAACCCCAAGTCACACAACTTCCACATGAGAGTGAACTCAGAGAGTGTGTACATGTGGCGTGGTGAGGGGTTTGTTTCCTGTCCCCTTCTTTAAAAGCTCTTGCAGACCCACTTTTACCAAAGTGCATCTCAGTCGAGCCCCTCCTGGCCACTTCCCTCCCAGCCTGGACAGTGGCACGTTGGCTGGGTGAATTAAGCTCAGATCGCATCTGGTGAACTTCCTTCTGTGTCCCCCGTGGGGAGAACTTCCTCAATAGCAGGCAGGATTGCAGTCTTCCCTGCAGAGCCTGCAGGTGCATTTCTGCCAAGGCAGGGCTCAGGCGTTTTGGCAATGTCACCAATACGCGAATGACTCCAGACTTGACGTATTTGACAACCAGAACCAAAAGCCTGAGAGAGAAAGGGGCTGAGATGCACGTGCTTGTGAGGGTCCTCCTCCCCAACACATGCACGCATCCCCTCCTCCTTCCGTCTCTTGCCTGATGTGGTTGCAGTGTCACCCTGCCTCCCATCTCTTCGGACTTACCAGTTGCAGGGGGTGGGCTTTCAGATCCCACGTATGTGACTTTATCACACGCTCCCTTTGGAAAGGGCTGCAAATTGGAGCGGACCCTGGGGTCCTCGAGAGGGAAAAGTTCCCCATGAATTAAGGGAAAAGGGAGGTGTTTTGTAAGAAGGGACAGCTGGGAAAATCCTTTATTTTGTCTCTGTAGAGACAGTTATCACGTGCCTATTCCTTTTAAATAAATGGGTCTCTGCCATTTATTGTGATGCTCTCTTGGTGATGGTATTGATGGTGGCAACGAGGGTGTTCCTGGGGTCAGACTCTATGTCCTGTAGCTCTAGGAGTCCAAGCAGGTACCTCAGGAGGGGCTGGAGGGAAAGCATGGGCTTCCAGAGGGAAAGGAGTTTTGGAAGGAGTGGGGTGGGGGCAGAGGTACCTCTCCCGGCCTCGTGGTGGGCAGCTGTCCCTCTGGGGCCTGGGGCCGGGTCTGGCCAGGCAACTGTCACCACTTTCTAATTCCAGAACATTTCTGTCAGCTCCAAATGAAACCCTGTGCTCACTGGCAGTCACTCCCCAGTCCTCTTCCAGCCCCAGGTGACCTCATCTTCCTTCTCTATGAATTTCCCTCGTCTGGACATTTCACACAAGTGGAATCATGCAGTGTGTGGCTTTTTGTGACAGGTGTCTATCACTTGGCCTGATGATTTGAGGGCGCATTCATTTTGTTTCGGTACCTCACTCCTCTTTTATGGCCGAATAATGTTCCAAAGTGTGGCTAGACCACATTGTGTTGATTCATTCGTCAGCAGGTGGGCGTTAGGGTTATTTCCACCTTTTGGCTATTGTGATTAATGCTGCTATGAACCTTCTTACACATGTTTTGACCTTGGGCTGTTCTTATACTGCCGATCTTTTCTACTACTTTGTGAAATTTCCACTTCTTTTAGTCCCAGTTGGTGTTCCTTTTCTGGATATTTCTTCTGTCTTTATGGGTCTTACGCCAGGAATCACACTGAGCCTTCTGCAGGTCTCCTGTCCCACTTTGCCGGCTACTCCCAGGAACATTCGGGAACCCACCCAGTCTTTTTCAGTATCAGTTATGTAACCCCATGCACAAAATTCTACCTCTGTAGCTTTGAAAGGTTTGAGGCCTCTCAAAGCACTGAGCCACAGAGCTCCCTTTTGGCCACACATCCGCAGAGTGTCACACGACCACGTTGTTTCAGGAGAGGTTGACACTAGCAGCCTGGATGGGCTCTGTGCGATGGAAGCCCACAGGTGGAACCGAGGGGACATGACAGTGTTTGGGGCGCTAGTACTCAGAGGCCGTCAGCAGCACAACTGCCGAGGTCTGAAGGTCACACTGGTGCCGGTTGCCATGCGTTCATGGAGGCTGTCGTGGTTCATTTGTGAAGCTGCCGTCAACATGAGAAACACCCACCCTGCGCCCCACGCGGTGGAAAATGAACCACACGGAAGGCCAGGCTTCTTTTGACACACAACTAGTCATCCAGCTTCGTTCTGTTAGGAATGGAGAAAAGAGACCACTGGCCGGGGTACAGCTGTTTCTGTCTCTTCCTCATTGTTGATACCTTATTCTGTGGTTTTTTCACACGGTTGTCAGCTTTGGGATGCAGAGGTCTGATTTTAAGACTCTCTCCTGTAGAAGGCTAGGACCTCCACCCCCTCTGGACATGACCTTGGCTACAACGCGGCCAGGCCCCGTTTGTCTCAGTCCTCAAACCAGATCTTTCAGATTTCCGTTTCTAATGTCTTTTCTTTTGATGTGAATTCTTTGACGCAAAGTGTTGTGTGATCAGTCAGTCACTTCCTTCATTGCAGTGACAGTGTTATTTGCAGAGTAGGTACAATGATGTCAGTTCCCTCGACAGGAACGGGGGTTGGTCAGGACCCTGTGCCGAACACCAAACTGAATAGACCTTCTTGCACAAGCAGTGCATTGTGCTCCGCAATAAAGGAGACGCTTTCTCCTGAGCACGGACGTAACCTGTGCCTTGATGGCCGCCTGGGGGGGGGTTGTTGGAGAAATCTGTGTCTGGGACCTGCTGGCTCTGTCCCGTCTCCCCGCCTCAGGCTGATTGGGTGGTGACGTTTGGGAAGGTTCCAGTTGTGCTGTGGGATCCTGAAGGCATCAGAACGGCTTTGCGTGTTTGCTCTGGTGTCTTAGGTTCATTTAAGACTCGGAGCGTGTGGCTGTGCTGTGACCAATATGCGATCAAAGCCCGGGGGTGAACCATTCGCTGAAGCCCACCTGAGTTGCGCATAAAGAGGCCTGAGGTGCAGAGGCGCTGCCGGGCAGCACGTGGAGGTCTGGGTGTGCAAGGAATCCCTGAAAGATAGGCCGTGTGCAGTTAACACTGACAGTGAACTTGGCCACATCGAGCTTGAAAGAGAGACACAGCCCCAGGAGATGGAGGGTGTAAAGGCAAAGGCTTCCCGGCAGATATGCCGAAGAAAGCAAAGGATGCTGAAACTGTGGTTTGTAAACCCAAGCTGCTTGGTGCTGGCTCCACACGTCAGCTTGTCAGCCAGGCAGGCTTGGAAGGGAACCCTGGTCCCGCTGGGTGGCTCTTGAATGGAAGCCTTTTCCCCGCCTCCTGAGCCTCCAGGGTTCAAATTTCACTAAACCTGATTGCAGGAAACCCCACCCTCGTGTTTACATCGCACTGGCCTTTTTGGGTGGAACCAAAGTCCTTTTCTTAGCTAACGAGATATTCCACCTTCTGCACTACCTGGAGAGGGAGGCTGGGTCCCTGCAGGGGACACATGCCTCCATCCCGGAATGCTGCGTTCTGGGGTTGAAGGCTTTCTTCAGGGTCCAACAGATGTAGGCTGAACAAGCTGCAGGGCTGTCTGGAAGGAAGGTGAGCAGGGAGCGTGTGTGTGTGTGTGTGTGTGTGTGTGTGTGTGTGTGTGTGCGTGTGCGCGCGCGTGTGCACGGCTTCTGCTAGGCTGCAGAGACCCTCAGTTGAGACCAGAGAGTTGCCAGCCAGACAAGTACCAGAGGGATAGGATGGCACTTCCGGCAGAAGAGAGGGTGTTTGTTGGTAAGTAACGAGCCGATCAGCAGTTTTAACGTGGCAAGAGGGAAAGCCAGGCAGGCCTCCGGGAAGACTGTTTGCAGTTTAGAGGAGTCTTAACTGCTTCTGCCCTGGGAGATTCAGTGATGGTTTGACGTGAGGTTTATGCGCAGAAGTTCGTGGCCCGCGCTGTGGCTGGCTGGCCCAGGTGGCCTCAGAGGGGGCCACAGGACCTCCTGTTTTCACTGGAGTGCCTGGAAGGGAATCAGCTGCCAGGATAAGTGCCCTCGACAGGATGGCCCGAGCTTGGGTGTTGGTTGGACAGGAGAGGGGCCCCCTTAGGAGTGGTCCTGCCAGCATCGTGTTTGTGTGGGTCGTCTGGGGCATGGTCACTGTGGCCAGGACACGCCTGCTGCCTCCCCACTGTGAAGCCCAACGCTCCTTTATCGCAGCATTCCGGGCCTCGCCCAGGGGACCGCCAGCAGTGCTCGGAATCCGTGTGGCTCCAGCTTCCCAGGTGCTGGGCCCTGACATTGGCACGTCCCTTCCTGGACAGCCATGTGCCTTGCTGGCTGGAACGCCCCCCTCCTGCTCTCACTGTTTTTTCCAAGAATTTACAGCCTGCCTCGGTTTTAGAAAACATCTACACAGAGCTTGACTTGGCTCCAAAGGGAGCGATTTCCATCGGCCCCCCTGGCAGGCCGGGTGCCACCTCCCCGCCTGGCATTCAGTGGGGTAGTTTGGGGCTCGGGGGTTCGGGGAGGCATTTGCTCGCAAGGTATGAGGATGGCACATCCAGAGAAGTTCCGTGCTGTGTGGAGTTGTTTCTGGAACTCGGCCTGAGGAGGGGCTTGGGCCAGGCTCTCACACCCCTGGGGTCCCTAGCAACTAATCACCATCTTCTGCCTTTTGTTTAGGGGAAAAGGGCACATTTCACCTCACCTGTGACATATCAGTCACCAGTCTGTGCTGTTGTAGACTAAAGGTAATATTCTCAAAGGCCCCAGCGTGGCCATCCTTTCTTAGCTCTCGATATGTTTGGAATAGGAACTAATTCAGTACAAACACAGGGGAGTCTTTAATTAGCACAGAGGCAGAACCCTATTGCAATAAAATAAAAGCAAGCCTCATTTCCCGAGAGGTTATAAATGCTGCAATTATAAATGTCCGAGTGGAAAAAGAGAGAGATCTCGGCGTGAGTGACTTGGTGAGATGACAAGGACTCTGCCAAGAGGGACACCCGCCAAGCCTGGGTGTGTCCCCTGTGTGAAGGTCCTGCAGCCTCCACGGGCCCCCGAGGCGAGAGGCATTCCTGGGACACTTCCAAAGCCACCTGCAGCTCTCTACCTGGCCAGAGGATGTAGAGGGGCAATGACCCCGCGCAGCCCAGCCTCCTGCTCTGGGCCCATCCCCCTTCCAGCCGCCTTGCTCTGTGGCAGCGTTCCCCGTGCCTCCGAGACTGGAACCCCAGGTGCCCCCTCTTCCTGCACGCCACACAGCAGGCCCTGAGATGCTCGCTTGCTTCTCGACATCTTGCAGTGCTGGGCCAGTGCTCCAGGGCCCATTCTCAGAATTGAAAGCTGGGCCGTTTGTCGCTGGTTCCACAGCTGGTCGGTCAGAGCCGCTGCAGCAGGTCTGGGAGAAACGGTCTCTGACCACTAGGGTGAGGGTCCCGAGATGTGCAGAGGTAAGGAAGGCCCCTGGGTGTGCTCTGGAAGATCCGCCCACGTGGCTGTCATCCTGCCGCTGAGCCCTGTGGAACGGGGCCCAGTTCCCACGACCGCGCGGGTCCAGCAGAAGCGAGTCTGTGGTGAGCCCGCTGAGACGATGCTGAGGCCCTCGGCGTCACCCAGCTAGCTTACTGCTACCGCTTTTGTCCTCGTGGTCATCGGTCCCGGAGGAAGCTGAGGAGCCGAGCAGATCACGTGGCTCGAACAGTGTCTTACAGCTGGTGAGAGCTGGAGGTGGGCTGCTTGGCCGGCCGGAGGGCCGCGCCGTGCGGTTTGGGTTATAGAACCTTCAGGTAGGTTTTGTAAACTTCCACCTTTTACTTTAGATCTCTCTTAGAAAGCAATTCTTCGACATCATTCCGAAGTGTAAGGTCAGTCAGGCTGAGTTAAGAATCCTCATTAACGGGACAGCGTGAGGCATTCTTATCATTCCCCAGGCTCTGGGCTGGCGGGAACACAGACAGGAGCCCTGAATCACCAGGACAGGCGTGGGGATGTGCAGGGACAGTGTTCACCCAGTGCCCACCTGTGCTTTTCCCTTTGTGTTTGGTCTCACCGAATCGCCACGGTGATCCTGGGGCAGACCTCATCAAACACCTGTTGCCTGGCAACTTCTCCAATAAGGGAAGTGAAGCACAGAGAGGTTGAGTAACTTGCCCAAGGTCACACAGCCGAGGGGAGGATTTTTAATTAGGATTCACACCCAGGTGGATTATGCCAGAAAGTCCAGCAGGGGACGGAGGATGTGCACATAAATCGTTCCAGTGAAAAAGTTAAAACAAGCTCTGTGCCACAAGGGGGGCACGAAGGGACCCTGAGAGCTATCCCGAAGAGGAGAGAGCTCTCACCATCTCAGGGAGTTTAGGAGGAGGAAGGAAGGTCCTGGAAGAGAGGGGGAAATTGGAGGAGTTCAAGGCGGCGGGGGCGGGAGCAGAGAGAAAAGGAGATGAGGAGAGGAGGGCGGGGGGTGGGGGGAGGAGGGGGCAGGCGGACACAGTGCATGGGGGGTGGCCCATTGCACTGGGAGCCTCATTTCTGTCTTGATTTCATGACCTTTTTAAAAATCGAGGCATAATTTATTGGGTTGGCCAGGTAGTTCGTTTGGGGTTTCTGTAGCATGGAGACACCCGAACAAAGTTTTTGGCCTACCCAGTACATACACAGAGTAAAGTTCACTCTGTTTACTGTGCATCTAGGGGTTTGACTTCCTATCCTGCAGGCTCCCACCACAGCTAAGAGAAAGAACACATCTGTCACCCAAATCATCCCTGGTGCCCCTTCGTAGCGGCCTCCCCGCCGCGAGCCCAGTGCCTGCCCCCGATCTCTTCCCTCAGGATGTCAGTGGAAGCCTTTGGAGTCTGGCTGCTCACTCAGTGCTTTGGGTGTAGTTGCAGATGATGGCATCATTTGTCCTTCTTTCTTCTCGGACACTTTTCCCGGGAAGCCCGCAGCTGGTAGACTCATGGCGTCTGGTATTGGGACATTTTGATGGGGTCAGTTGGTTTAGCTGAGTGGCCTCGAATAGCGAGCGAGCCGATTGGAGGGGCGAGCTGGAGGTGGTCCGCGCGGGGCCGGCCGCGGGAGGCCGGAGTGACCGACTGTTCAGCAGTCTGCGCCCGGAGACGCAGCCTGTCTCCTGCTGAGTCAGGGCGGGCGGGGAGCCTTCCCTTTATCAGGGCTCCCAAGGGGCTGTGGGTGCGGTAGGCGGGGACCAAGTGGTGTACCCGGGAACAGCTCATTCATTGTAAGGACAGAAACGCGGAGCCTGCCACGGGGCTCCTGCTGCTGTAGCCTAGGAAACAGACATAACACTGCCATCATCAACCCGGCAGCCTCAAAACACAGGATCCTGTCCCGACAGTGCACCATTTCGGGAGTTGGGGAGGAAAACAGAGTGCTTAAGTAGTGTCTAAGGAGTGTGTGTGTGTGTGTGTGTGTGTGTGTGTGAGAGAGAGAGAGAGAGAGAGAGTGAGGGAGAGAGAGAGAGGGAGAGAGAGAGGGAGTTAAAAAGAAAACATATAGGGAAATTCCTTTCTGAAATTAAATTGTTAATTTCACATTAAAGTGGTTGGTCAGGTTTAGAATTCCAGTGTTTTAAAAAAACAGAAAGCATGGATTTGGGAGTAGGGCAGAGGTAGGTTTGAATTCCAGATTTCAGTAGCCTTTTATTATCTTCAATATTAGCATAACCTCTCTGAGCCTCTGTTTTCTCATCTATAAGATGGGCTTGTCGATTACTGCCTCACAGGATTGCGTTGGGAATTAAGTGAGGTCCATCCCTGGAGCGTGACAGTGTCCTGGCACATAGGAGGTGCTTAAACAGCCTTTGTCTTTAGAGTGTCAGCCCCATTGCAGGAGTCGGCTGTTTCCTGCATTCTCTCTTTCTCTGATGATAGAAATAACGATTCCTTGCAGCCTCACCTGAGAGCAGCTCTTCCTGGATGCAGCCCTTCCTGCAATCCTGCTCTCTCTTTCTGCCTCTGCTAACCCGTCAGATGCTGTGAAATGTGCCTGCCGCCCTCCGTTTCTTGATCCTCTCCCCGTTCCCCAGGCTGGTTCATCCCAGCATGTAGTCGGGGCTCTACTGAGTATTCCATTTCAATCTCCATAAACAACTAACTAGCAGCCGTGGCAGGTGCTTAGTAAACTCGTGCGACTGTTCCTGGAGTGGAGTTTTCTGTTTTTCTCCGTAGAAGACTTGCAGGGAGGATCCTGTTAGCTCCTTTGAAATGAAAAGTTGCTTTTCAAGCAAACCTTTCACAAAAGTAAAACATAAGATTCATAGAGTCAGTATATAGAAGAAAGAAAGATCTCAGCGAGCTTAACAAAGCCCTCAGGTTTGCTCTTTTGTTTGAAATGGATTTTCTGTGTTGGCATCAGGGCCAGGGGACAGCTGACCTTATTACAGATCGGATCTACACCTTCTTGGTAGCCGAGTGGTTGGTGCTCAGATGGCGGTGAAGTTGAGATGCTGCCTTCCCTTTGGCTGATTCTTCACACACCTGTGAGCACACACCTGTGAGCACACACCTGTGAGCACAAGTGGGCACTGGTTAATCTGCGTTCAGCCAGGATGAGAAGGAATGTTTTCGTTTTTTTGTTTTATAGGTCTGCCTCATTTTCTTTGCTTACTTTTGAAATATTTTGGGGGTGTCTCTTTTCCTTCTTGTGAGCTAGCCCCCTTTCAAAAGTCGAGTGGGAGTGGGCGGGGAACTGGCACACGGTAGCAGAGCAGGGGCGGGGAGTCTGCTGCAGCTTCTGCCCTTTAATGAGGCAAGAATGTCCACTGGCTCTTTTCTTTCTTCTGGTTCTTTTCCAGATGGGAACCTCCCTGGTGTGTCATTCAGCGGAAGCGATCAGAGCCGTAGTTAACGTTTGTTTGATTTTTAACTATAGGCCCCGGATGCAGGGAAATCATTACCAGAAAACTCACAGGCCTCCTTTTGGAAGGGGCCCTGGGTTCTGGTCGGTGGGGCAGGGACGGCGGGAAGGGACAGGACACAGAGCAAGTGGTTGATCCTGCCCTGGGACAGGCAAAGGCTCTTGTTCTGCATCTGCAGTGGAAAAGCTGGGGGTCCTGGGCGGGTCACGTCTCTATCTGGAGATTGGGGTCTTCATTTGCAGAATGAGGATTCATTCGGTTCCCCCAAACTCCCCTTGAGCTGGAAGCACAAAGTTAAAATGTGTCATTTAAATCTACAAAAGGATGCAAGGGGCAGATGAAGTGAATGCCTCCACCTTCCAGACTTCTTCTGCTGGCCCCGCACTCACCCCAGCTTTGATAGCACTCTGAGCTCTGAGATGGAGCCGAGCTTCACTACCCCAAGCCTCCTTCACCCCGGGGGACCCACCTCCTTTCCCCTGGGAGCCCTTGGTGGTGCAGTGGGACCCCAGCCCCAGCCGTGCCAGGGATCACAGAAGGGAGTTGGGCTATATCAGTTCTCTGAAAATTACTTTCTGCATCCCTTTTCCAAATCTGAATTAAAAGGGGCACTCTACCATCAATTAAGTCAGGGTGTCCTTAAAGACTGAGCAAAGTTTTGGGGGGCTTCATACACCAAGGCTGGAGCTTGTGTCTCATTTTCCATGGAGGTTTGGCAGTCAGTCGGTCGTGCAGTGACCCCTCC
Source organism: Physeter macrocephalus (assembly GCF_002837175.3). Classification (NCBI taxonomy): domain Eukaryota; kingdom Metazoa; phylum Chordata; class Mammalia; order Artiodactyla; family Physeteridae; genus Physeter; species Physeter macrocephalus. Next base: position 14,641 of record NW_021147113.1, read on the forward strand.
TGCCCCAAGCCCCCCAGATCACTTTTGTCCCTGGTTGTGACTCTGTTTTCATTGCTCTCACCCTGCAGTTTTCACATGGGGGCTCAGAAAACAAAATACCAGCCCCGTAGGCAAGGTCGCCCTTCTCTAGATGTGGTTTAGAGGCAGGCCATGAGTAGGGGGGTGCACCCCGGCCGTCCCTGCAGCTGTGAGGACAAACCTGCTTGGGAAAGTCCATCCTAACGGCAGGAGGATGGAGGAGACGGGAAATGGTAAAGATGCGGTGCCGTTGTTATGCACCTACTGTATGCCAGGGCTCTGTCTTGCCCTCCTCACACCCCCAGTCCTGTGGCTGCACAGATAGTGTTCAGACCTCCCTCGGACCTTTGCCCCTCTGCCTGCACATTGGGTCACATTTAGGTTTTGCAGCTTTTGTTTTCTTTGACATTTGGGAACCCGCTCGTTGACTTCGGCACCTTTCCAGTCGGGTTGCAGTTGAAGGCCCACTCGCGGGGGCCGTGCAGTCTGCCTGGGGGAGGGGTTGTTATGATGTCTGGGGAGTGGAGGCCCTGGGGCCGCAGGTGGCCAAGAGCTGTGGGCACTTCTGCCTTCAGAAGGTTGGTTAGTTATTTTTAGTCTTTTTACCAGCTAAGCCAGCTGAGCGTCTCTCCAAAATAGCTCCCCAGGCCTTGTCACGTGAGAACAAGCCAGAGCGTTCAGTCTGTCAGTACTTGGTGTCCACTGGGTGCCAGGGGCCGCTTCTTGATGCTGGGGATACCACAGGGAGCAAAAAACAAACCCTCCTGGAGCCCACATTCTTGTCGGGGAGACAGTCTGCAGTAGGTCTGAATGTAGGTGTGTGCCACAGACAAACACCCAGCAGGCAGAGAACGGCACGAGCAAAGGCCCTGGGGCAGGTGAGTGCCTGCTGTGGTCTGGGAGCAGCAAGGTGGACAGGGAAGAAAGGAGCACAGTCGGGGAATGCCAGGCCTTGTCCACCTTGGAAGGAGCTTTTAATAATTATGGCTACCCTCAGGACTTCCCTGGTGGCACAGTGGTTAAGAATCCGCCTGCCAATGCAGGGGACACGGGTTCAAGCCCTGGTCCGGGAAGATCCCACATGCCATCGAGCAACTCAGCCCGTGCGCCACAACTACTGAGCCTGCGCTCTAGAGCCTGTGAGCCACACCTACTGAGCCTGTGCTCTAGAGCCTGTGAGCCGCACCTACTGAGCCTGTGCTCTAGAGCCCTTGAGCCGCACCTACTGAGCCTGTGCTCTAGAGCCCGTGAGCCGCACCTACTGGGCCTGTGCTCTAGAGCCCGCGAGCCGCACCTACTGAGCCTGTGCTCTAGAGCCCGCGAGCCGCACCTACTGAGCCCACGTGCTGCAACTACTCAGCCTGTGCGCCTGGAGCCCGTGCTCCGCAGCAAGAGAAGCCACCGTAATGAGAAGCCCGTGCACCTCAATGAAGAGTAGCCCCTGCTCGCCGCAACTAGAGGAAGCCCGCACGCAGCAACAAACACCCAACGCGGCCAAAAATAAAATAAATAAATAAATACAATTTTTGAAGAAAGATAATTATGGCTACCCATCTCAGGAGCCTAGGACCTGGCTTCTTTATATATGTTCTCTAATTCTTATAAGTGCATTGAAAGATAAGACTAATTATTCCCTTTTATAAGTGAAGAATCAGGGGATTGAACAGTCTAAATGTCCTGACCAGGAAAGTACAGAGTAAATGCAGAACAGGAGTCCATCTCCGGGTGCAGGGAAACTCAGTCCACGTCCTTTTGCAAAGAGTGCAGGGCAGGGACAGCGGGTCTGGAGGCCCCTTTTCTTCCTCGCCCCAAGTCTGACTCCCACACTCCCCGGGATCACAAAGCTTGGGTGCGGTAGGGTGTCTCTGGAGGCCCCTGGACAGCCCCCTGGAGGCCCCGTGCCTTTGGGAAGATTTGAGCTCCTACAAAGTGATTCAGAAGTTTGGGCGAGTCTAACTTTGAGGGTTCTCAGAGATGATTTGTATCCTTTTCCTGTAGACATACCATTTACTGGACATTTTCTGACACAGGCAGTCACCTGTGTGTGTGGTAGGACGTGTAGCAAAGGGTCTGCGCTGGTGTCCTGCCACACTCCCTGAGCAGCTCTGAGAGCCCATGAGACCGAGGCCGAAATGCTCAGTGCCCGGCCTCGCACAGAGCCAGTGTTCAGTCCGTGGCAAGCGGGCTGTTTTTTAATGCGTTTATTATCATTTTAAGATTTCTACTACTAATAAAAATAATAAGAATGGGATTACTCGTAACTCGCAGCCAAGGGGAAGCATCCTGTCCTGTTCCGTTTCCTGCAGGCCCTTACGGACTGTTCTTCACGTGGGGTCGCCACGGGGTTCTATCAAAATGGTTAACGGGCACTGCCTGAATTTAAATCAGAAGGATTTTTGTACGGGTCCTTCTCGCCTTCCTTTTTCCCTCTTAACTCATTGCTCCAGTCCGTTTTCATTTAGATTCAGGGAGAAGGACTTGAGTCATGGACGCATGGACATCTGTTTCCAGAAATCCCCTCTGGCTGGCTGTGTGCTGGTCGTCTGTCCTGGCCTCCCCTCTGCTCTGGCGGGACTGGGATTCTTACAGAGCGGGGTGTGCTCTCCTTCTCACTCTGCAGAATAGAAGGGAAACACCTGGTTCCCCAGGTCTTGCCTTAGTTGAGTTTTCCTGGCCACAGAGGGTCTCGCACAGAAGCCACGTTAGAAGGCTAGAAGGGCTAGAAGGACACTCATCTGTGTGCTGTGACTTTCAGTGCCCGTGTTTGAGCTTCATGTAGAGCACAGCCAAAACCTCCTTGTGCAGCTGGGCCAACACAGGGTTGGTGGCCCCAGGCCGGGTTGGGGTAGAGCCAGGACTTGAACTGGCGTCTGTCTGATCCAGCTCCCGCTTCACCCACGGGCCGTTCTGCATGAGCCCAGCGGCGTCCTAAGCATGAAGACCTAGTGGCTCACACATGGGTTGATTCTGCACTTTCACAGCTGTAGGGGTGATGTCTGCAGGTGCCCTGTAACTTGGGGGCGCTCGTTCCGGGGTCCTTGTGTGCGAAGCTGGGTGCAGCAGGTCCTCCCCCCGGCACCTTTGGGTCACTCGCTGACCCCACGCAGAACATCATGACCGAGTGCCACCTCTTCGTGAGCAGGGCCCGGGCAGCCAGGGGCTCCCAGGCTGCAGGGCCAGAGAGCATGGGTTCTGGTCCCACCGGGGCTTCCCAGCAGCTGCCTGACCTTGGGCAAGTTACTGATGCTCTTTCAGCATCACTTCTTTTTCTTTAGAAGGGGAATATGCTAGAAAGTCAGAGAAAATGTGCCGAGCGCACACCCCGTGGTAGGTGCCCTGTGAGCACCGGCTGTCATTGACACCTGCCCCCGTTACCCCGAAGCTGCATCCAGCTCCTGCCTCCGACCCAGATGCTCACGTCACCAGTTGCCTGCCTTGAAGGCTTGGTTTATTTACCGTATTTTATGTATCATTTCTGCCCCCAGCCCTCCCCACCAGGCGCCGCGTTAAGGTGAGGGTCGCTGAGATGCGTACCGGCCTGCACTCCGGTGTTTGTTTGCCATCCCCCATCACTTCTAGCCCCGCTCTTCCTCTTGGGCACAGTTGAGATAAGAAGGAAGCCGGGCTCGCATGTGCTCTCAGCACGGCACCCCCAGATACCCCACAGATCTCTGTCCTGGCGTGTCACCCTGGTGTTTTTTAAAAAGCCGGAAGCGGCTGATCGTGGAGTGCACGCAGCCCACCAGGGCCAGAGCCGAGCCGGGTCCCTCCAGAGCGGCTCCAGGCCCGATTGCTGCTGGGATGCAGTGGCTCCCAGGACCCCAAACAGCATGGGTCAAGCCCTCTGCAGCTCCGTTATTGTGGTGGTATGCCTGCAATTTCACAGTTGGGCAAACAGGGAGGCAGAGGAGGATGGAGGGGGAGGGAGGTGCTGACCTCAAGCTCTCTTGTGCTGTTGGGTGCCCTCCCAGCTCTTTGCTGTGAGCCAGGGAGTGGTGACTGCCGCACCCAAGGCCCTAATTAATAATAGGAGCGCTCTTCCCGTCTGCATTTGAGGCCTAATTTTGTTTTCCCGGCCGTCCTGTTGCGTGGAGATCAGTGCTTTTTACCCCTCTGTGTTCTGAGGTCCTGCGTGCCTTTATCAGCACCTTCTTGGCCCAAAGATGCTGCGCTAGTGGGAAGGCAGGCCCGGGACGAGTTCCTGCGCTTTCTCTTTTTTGTTGAGTTGCATATTTAGGTTTCAGCGGATCTCAGAAGGCTGAGGACAGCAGGCTCCTAAATCAGATGTTCTGCTTACCAAGGACTGTTACCCAGATCCCTGGAGGATGCTTCATAGATGTTGACAGAAGCTCTCTCCCGTCATAGGCGCCATCCATTCTTGAGTCTTGGAGATTTTTAACAGTGAGCCCTCGAGGCAAGATGACTCCAGAGCGTGGAGCAGCCCAGAGGTTCTCTAAATGACCGTTCTCTTTGCATAAAAATGTAGAAACAATTCAGGGCCTGAAAATGTTTGATTATTCAGAGTGTTTTTCCGTTGACGTTTGCCTTTCGTTGGCGTTTGCTTCGCAGGAGCGTATGTAGAATTGGGGGACCCTAGAGGCATCTTTGGCCCTGATTATTCTAAGCTGTCTGTTGTGAATCCATTTATTTGTTCAGACAGAAATGTAGGCCTGTTCCAAGAGCCCGAAGCCCCCTTTCATGCTTGACTTACAGTCCTTCTCTCCGTCTCTCCTTTTCTCCCCACCAGTGCTGCACACGCAGGGCCCTGTCGACGGCAGCCTTTATGCCAAGGTGAGAAAGAAGAGCGCCTCGGATCCCAGTGTCCCAGGTGGGTCCCCCGCTGTCCCGGCCGCCGGCAGCCCAGACCACAGCGACCACACCCTGTCTGTCAGCAGTGACTCGGGCCACTCCACGGCCTCGGTGAGGACCGACAGGACCGAGGAGCACCTGGCTCCAGGACCCAAGAGGGGCCTGAGCCCCCAGGAGAAGGCTGAGCTGGATCAGCTGCTCAGTGGCTTTGGTCTGGAAGATTCTGGAAGCCCCCTCAAGGACATGAGTGATGCTTGCAGCAAGTACAGTGGGACCCGCCATGTCGTACCGGCCCAGGTCCACGTGAATGGAGACAGCACCCCCAAGGACCGAGAGACGGACATCCTGGACGACGAGATGCCCAGCCATGATCTGCACAGTGTGGACAGCATCGGGACCCTCTCCTCCTCCGAGGGCCACCAGTCAGCCCACCTGGGCCCCTTCACCTGCCACCAGAGCAGCCAGAACTCCCTCCTGTCTGATGGGTTCAGCAGCACTGCTGGCGAAGATCAGCACGGCGCTCTTGCCCCAGATCTGGGCCTCCCCGTGGAGCCCCCGTACGAGCGGGAACAGGCTTTCGGGAGCCGCGAGCCCAAGCAGCTGCAGCCTGTGCTCAGGAAGCCCTCCGTGCCCAGCCAGACGCAGGCCTACGGGCAGAGCAGCTACTCCACGCAGACCTGGGTGCGCCAGCAGCAGATGGTGGCCGCCCACCAGTACAGCTTCACCCCCGACGGGGAGGCCAGGCTCGGCGGCCGCGGCACGGCTGACGGTTCCGGCCTGGCGCAGACCCAGCCTAGGGTCCCGCTCACCCCTACCCGGGGGGCCAGCAGCAGAGTGGCCGTCCAGAGGGGCACGGGCCCCGGGCCACATCCCCCCGACACGCAGAGACCCCCTCCCGGCAAAGCAGCGCTCAAACCCAGGGTTCCAGATGTCAGAGTCGTGAATGGTACCGGCCCGGAGCTGAGCACAGACCCTTCCCCTGGCTCACCCACCCTAGACATCGACCAGTCCATCGAGCAGCTCAATAGGCTGATCTTGGAGCTGGACCCCACCTTTGAGCCCATCCCCACCCACGTGAACACGCCGGGCAGCCAGGCCAGCGGCCCCGCAGCCCCAGACGGTGTGGGAGGTGGGCTGCGGGCGAGCGGCCGCCTGCAGGACACGGGAGAAGGCCCTGGCAGGGCCCCCGCGAGGCAAGGTGAGCTGGTGTTCCATGGGAGGCATGCTTGCCTGGCTCTGTGTTTTGCAGGATAGGGATTTACGGAAGAGCGCCGGGCTCGGCGCAGGGTCCGGGGGAGGGGAAGGAGGAGGACGGTTGGGGCCCTGGGCCCAGCCTCGTGGGGACAGGCAGGTAACCGTGCACTCCGGGTGCCGATGATGTCTCCTGGCTGGCCACGCGGGGGGCGGGAAGGCTGTCCGTGGGGCAGCAGCCTGCGAGCTGGAGAGCCAGGGCCATGGGGGTGGCTGGAGGCGGGCAGTGGCGGGGATGCCAGAGGGGCTGCAGGGTCGCGGGCCCTGAGGGCGTCCCTGTGTGCGCCCTGCAGCTCTGGGGGCTGTCCTGGGCGGGAGGTGGGCGCTGTGCAGGCTCTCACCCTTAGGGCACGGCTGTGCAAGGCCAGGGCCAGGCCTTCCTGCCCACCTGCGAGACCTGGGAAGGCTGGGGTAGCTGTGGCGGACAGAGGTGGCCTCTGGGTGTACGGCTGAGTGGACGTGGGGCGGGGAGTTGGGATCCGGCCCGTGACAGGCTCTCCACGTTGGCGAAGCGGAGGCTGTGGGCCCCGGAGAGCTGGCCAGGGCGGCCTGGGAGGATGCCCCGCAGGCCGGGGACACTGGGACAGAGGTGGGGTGTCCGGCTCAAGGAATGGAGTGTCCGTCTAGAAGCTTCCACACAGAGGAGGCGGATGGGGCCAAGGCAGGCGTCCAAGCCTGCTGAGGTCTTGGGGGGTGGAGGGAGGCGTGGAGCTGCAAGGACCCAGAGGTCACCTCGGGGCTGAGAGTGAGGCCAGGCCCTCCCGCGTCGGCGTGCTGGGGTGCATCCACCTCTGGGGCATCAGCTGGTTCCCTAAAGGCCCTGCCTCTAGGAGCACAGACAGGAGGGGTGACGGAGGAAGAGCTCTGTCGCTTGCCCCTACTCCCGAGTCTGACCCTGAGTGCCGGGCCAGGATACTGATGGGGCAGGGGTGCCGCTCTTGCTGCAGGCATTGTTCTCGGAGGGGGGGGGGGCCCTTTCATCTTCTTAAGCCCCTGGGCTACAGGGGCGGATCCTGTCTTACAGTTGAGTTTCCAGAGGTGTCAGGAAGTGGCCCGCCCAAGGTCACATAGGTCATTCGCAGTAGAGCAGGATTCGGCCCCTGTGGCTGCACCCAGAGGCCCTGCCCGCTTTGCAGTCAGGTGGAGTGGATTTCAGACACCCCCCCACCCGCCCCAGGTCCAGATGGCCTGGGTTACCTGAGCTTTGCAGACCTTGGTCCTGCTTAGCTGTGCATTTGGCTGACCGTGTGACTTTGGGTTAAGGATGTAGTCTCTGAATTTCTGTTCGCTCTGTTAAAAGAAACCCTATCACATACCCGGCTGGTGGAAGCGTGCAGGAAGTGCTGGTCCGCATGCCCCTGTAGGGTAGCTGGATCATAAGTGTGTGGCATCCCCTCTTCCCTGAGTACCTGTGCCCCTGGATGTAAGTGACGTGGAGTTGTAAGGAGCTGGAAGAGCCTCCTTCCCGGGAGTAGATTATCAGACTCTACCATGTAGCCATAGGACAACAGTAGTAGTAGTAGCAGCTAAATAGTTGCAAGGATTTGGATGTATGAATTCATTGAATCAGACACATTCAGGAGATTCTGAGTTTAAAAAAGGTTTCATTGGGAACAAAGCTATCTGCATCCTGTCTCTTATCTCACCAAACCTACTTAAAAGAAATTGCTTGGAAAAAATTAAAACCAGAAACCGTTTTTTTTTTTTTGGATTAAAACCTCCTTTGAGATTTGGAAGCATTTGGAGGCATCCGAGTGTATAGGGGGAAAAGGGTTCCAAGGCTCAGGTTACAGTCTGACAGCCTCCTTTAGTTCATTTGTTTTCCAGCTGATGGAACTCAGTCCCTAGTGACTTCTCCTTTATTCTTGTAACAATAAAACATAGAGCCTGGGATGTTAGAAAGTCTCTTCATTTCCTCCACCCTTTAGTTAGCTATTCTTAAATTACTTGGTAAACCCATCGCTGTAATTATTGGAATTTTAATTTTGATCTTAGATCTTTTCTAGTTCCTTGTCTTATAAAAATCATGACATTTTTTTAAATTAAAGGACTTGAATATTTCAACAGACCCGTAAAATTCAGCACGTTAGGTTATTAATTATGCAAATTCAGTTAGTGTTTATTAATCCATGTTTGATAGGAACCTCGGGCATTTGCCGGTTTTCTTTTATACTTTTAAAACTATGGTGATGTCAGTAGATTAGGTATAAGCAACGTGGATGCTAATCTTCAGAGACCTTTCTGAAATGTGCACGTGAGCTTCTGGTAGGAGGCCTGAGCAGCGATGAACACCTGCCAGCGGGGCAGCTCATAGCTCACAGCACGAGGACTGGCCTTCTAACCCGGAGCTTGGCTTTCAACTCCAGAGTCAGCTCCTGTTTTAGGAAAGTGCCAAGCCGGGAAGTGTAGTGCCTTTGAGACTTGCACTACGTTGATGAAAAGGATCTGGACGTGTAAAGGGTTCTCAGAACAGCCTGTATGCAGACTTCTGGCTCTCATTCCGGGACATCTTGTATTGATAGAAATCCCATCAAAAGAATGTGCACGTCTCTGTAGCTTTCGGCCACTTGAATTGAGGTGGAGAGAGAACTTCCTTCCCTCCCCGGCTGGTATAGAGGACACTGGAACCCATTTGATTTTAATATTTAAATGTCAGTATTTACATCTCTGGGTTGCAAAAAGTTAGATCAGCCAGCAGCAGAAAAAGAATCACTAGAGGGTAAGGAAAGTCATAAAAGTGTACAACTAACCGACTGATTCTGAGTTGTGGAACATTTTAGAAGGTTTGGGGATGCTGGAAACCTGTGCTTGGAAGGTGTTCCAGATCTCCAGCACACATCCACCCCCTATGTGGGGGAGGCCGGGGCTGCCGAGCTGAGCTGGTCCACACGTGGCTCTTGGTTCTACCATGCTGAGTAGGAAGGGGACGATGAGTCTGAAAGGCTCCATGACATTCCCAGGGTGGTGGCTGTCACCCCACAGATGCATTGCCCCATGTCCGTGTGTCTGGGGCTCAGCCCTGTTGATGGGGGGGCAGAGCATCTGACCAGAGCGGCCTCAAGTCTTGCACACAAATAGGAAGTAGGCCGGAACGTTCCAAGACGCTGTACCTTCTACGTGAGACCCTCCCTGGCCTGCCTTGCATCTCGCCCGCAGATGCTGACTGGCTGTAAATAAAGGTTTGTCGCAGAGACCTCAGCATCCTGAAGTTAGTGAAATCCTTCACTCGTTGCAGATCGTGTCCTGACTATGAGAAAGACCACCAGTTATCTGGTGGTAGAGAGTTGGGAATGGTATTGCCTGGAGCTCCTTCTGGGGACTGCTGCATGTCCTGCACAGCTCACATTGCACCAGCTCTGCAGGCAGCAGCATGCCCACTGTGGCTCTGGTTATTTCTGAGGTGGAAATTATATGTGAAGGCTAAGCATTTTCTGAGAAAGTCTACTTGCTATCAGCACAATAATAATAATGGTGAGGATGGTGATGGTGGTGATGATGGTGGTGATGATGATGGTGATGATGGTGATGATGATGATGGTGATGATGATGATGGTGATGATGATGG